>NW_017198290.1:0-7748 GCF_001704415.2 Capra hircus
CAACCCCCCAGCTCAGGAAGTAACCCCTGAGCAAGACCTGCAGGAGGCGAGGTATGGGCTCCGCCTGGAAAGCGAGTGCACAGGACAAGGAAGGGAGCCTCCTCCCGGGAAGAGGAGCAGCCAGTCGCCTGCTGCCGCAAGCCTTGCTGGGGTGGAGCCGAGTGCGCCTCCAGTATCGCAGAGCTCCAGCTCCGCTGAGAGCCTGATCTGGCAGAGTTCTTGCGCGAGGCTGCTCTGCCTGGGGCGAGCCTTGCCCAGACTTGCCTGGCTTCTAGACTTCCTGCCCAGGAAGGAGCAGTCTGCACGAGGTTGGGAGACGCCACTGGCACCTTCCTGGCCTCAGCTCTGCTCCTGCCTTGCCTTTGCACCTAGGCCCCAGGCTCTTGTGGTGGCTTAGGGCCGGTGGCTTCCACACTGCAAGGGCTCCAACAGTGAGAGCTCTGTTCGAGGGAAATGAAGGGTATATTTGGAATGCAATCGTTATCAGATGTGAGACCACACCTTCACCCTGAACCCTCACCCGAGCCCTTACCTCGCCTCACCCACACCCTCACCCTGAACCCTTACCCTCACCTCACCTGAACCTTACCCTCACCCTCACCCTAACCCTAACCCTCACGCCTCACCCCTCACCCTAACAAGTTGGGGGCTGTTCTGCACACTGTAACCTTAACCCTTCCCTCACCCGACACCCTATCCACATCCTAACCCTAACCCACTTCATAGTCACGCCCTCAACCCTATACTTACCTTGAAGTACGTACCTGCATCATCTTCGTTTTGGACACTTCCCATGCATAACAAAAGACAAGGTTGGAATGTTTCAAACATCGATCCAAGACCCATTATCCACATAAAAGGGATATAAATACTCTGATCACATCATTTAAATCTCTTGCATCACCAAAATACCTCTCCACCACGTATCCAATCGCCATTGATGGATCACATCTATCTCATACATTTTATAACTTAGCAATCAGATACGCACCCCGTAATCTGGGGTAATTATATACACAGGATATATTGATACCATAAATATTTCAACAAATTCCACTTTCTACGATGAGTTCAATCTTCACAAAAAGTAGGATGAACGGCACCTGTTTCCACTAGGATCCATAGCATTGCACAAAGTGACAGTGAGCGTGAAAATCTTAATGATGACCACCGAAAGAAGGTCAGCACGGCTGATATCACAGATTTTTCAGTGTTCCAATACGACTTCTACCCAAATCCATAAAGAAAGACATATGCATAGGAAACTACAAATTGAAAAGCAAGTCTATTGAGATAAATATTGGACATCAATTGTATGAATCTTTAAGGCATCACTGCAGACATTCTTCAGACATTCTTCAAATTCATAGAATGACAACAAAGTATGGCTACGTACAATCCATTCGGTTTTATAAACCACTCATGAATAACCTCACAAGCCATTGAAAACCAGATGACACTTTCAAATAGCTTTGATCTACAAACAAGGCTGTAAGACAGAAAGTTAAAATCGAAATACATGAACTAAATCCTCAATAGATATGAAAACATCCCTTGGTAGTGAAGTCGATTCACATTAGTTATTAGGGCTTTCATGCACAGATCCACGGGGCATATACAGAACCATTCCTCCAACAAAACTGAAGAATGACTTTAAAATCGCAACAAAACATGAGTATATGTGTTCACACACTTCATGGAGCAAGGGTTTCTTCGATCTGAAAACTGCGTCGATGAAGGACTGTGTGAAGAAGACTTCAAAGTCTATTTGGCAAACACAGCCTACGTTGGCTATATTTAGTCCTCAGATGAATGGAATGTCATGAGTACTGGGCGTTTCAAAGAAGCAGCCTGTGAAGCTCTGGACGCTTATTGGGATGCGTGGTATACCACATTCACACGTTTCAGTAGCATTGGTGCAAAAACGATACACTTCTCAGGGAAGCTTCTACATGGACTCTTGGGATCAGAGCTCTAACTCATACACACATACTTTTCCTTGAAATGATCCTGCATGATAAGCAAACAAAACACTGGATGAACACCTAGACGGTGAGCTCTGTACTAAATGATTTGAAAGCCAGTAGATGGAATGAGCTGATGAGGAAGACTACAAACGAGTCATCTTCTTCAACTTGGTCAAACTGCTCATAGTCATACAAGTGAATGAAAAGTGGAGCCTGTTGTCATTCAATCTGTTGAAAGAAAGAGAATAATACAACAAATTAGCAAATCTTATTTTCTTCATAAACATTATATTATTTCTGCACAGCTTTCTTACTGGCATGAATAGAATATCTGCAATAATCACTTGTCACAGTGAAATGGATTCACATTCGATATCGATTCACATCTAGAATTGATGCCATAGCTGTTTGATACTATTGCTTGAGTGAATGCAACTTATGTGACTTCACAAACTACAAACACGACTAACATAATAGGTATTAAAAACCTTGAGTGACATGAGCGTGAAGACTTAGTAGAGTTGCTCTCAAGAATCATGATACTATTCTTCACTCCAGCCATAGGACTGGAATCTGTACATTAACACCCCTGCAAAAGAAACGGGAAGGATAGAATAATAATAAAGGAACTTCATAACTATATTCCTACTGTCAACATTCAACACTATGTTTTCTTTTCAACTGACTTTCATATTTGGTCTACTGTAACCTCTTCTGTGTTCATTTTATGCTAAACTTATTGCCAACAGTAAAATTACCATATGAGCTCTAATGAATTTTTTTACTTGCAAAGCTAGTGATAGAACCAAAGGCCAATATCTACATCAAACAGGAGGAATGGAATGGAAACTGTAAACAATTTTATGGAATAGCATTTCCGTGCTCCTATTCAGTCAAACGGACATTCAAAAGGATGTGATTTTTCTGAAAGTTTATTTCGGAAACTTGGAAGTGGATGACTGCAAACAATAAAACGAATAATATATTGATACATAATACGAATAATATACAGTGGGTCATTCTTTTTCTATTCTGCCACAGCTAACTGACTGGAAGTCAGTTGTCGTAACTACTACTAACAGAAGACCCTCACCGATGAGTGAAGATATATAGGAAAATCCATAATAGATCTAAAAAACCCGTCAAAGATAAAATGGTCATGAAAAAATACAGTGACAGTTTAGTTGTATAAGAAACAGGATGATTATGAAAGCAAAGCCAACAATCATGGATAGGCCATGGAAGCCCGTGGCTTGTCACGAGTGTTGACTTGTATCCTTCATCTGAGGTTGTTAAAAGTGCGTGGTAAAATCCAGAGGTTTGCAGCAGTGGTAACCTCCTGAGCAGACTGAAATCCAAAGGGTTTCCAGAATATCCTGACGATTTCCATCTACTAGGCTGTGGTGAGCTCAAGCAATACATACTCCAGAGGACAGAAGACAGACGTCTACTGCACTTAGGGAGAAAGGAATGTTGCTGCTCAGCCTAGTACAAGTGTAGAAGCAACACCTCGGTGATTCGATCTTTAAAGACTCCATACATATGAGAAAGACTGGTATGAATAATCCTTCAGAAGCGCCTTCTCAGACCTCCTCCCATCATAAGCACAAGCATAATGAAAACACTGAGTTTCATGGGCTCACGCAAAATTAGACTCACTTATGACTTTGCTTTGAGAAGAGTTGAACTACTCATTGTTTAAGAGAAATGACCCTTTCTTCTCTGAAGACTTGTGAATCATTCATAGGGTGTGGTGAATAAACTACTTAAGGATCTAATCCATAAAAATGCGATAGGCTAAGCACAGAGATGTTTTCTCCCTTTCTCAAAGGATGGAACATTTTGTATTTGCACTGACTTTATGTCTTGACTTCATGTACAATTAGATAATTGATTTTTTAGTTGACATACAATAGGACTAAAAATATCGATATAATACTGATAACTCATGTTGGTATGTGTGGTTG
This sequence comes from Capra hircus, assembly GCF_001704415.2. Lineage (NCBI taxonomy): Eukaryota > Metazoa > Chordata > Mammalia > Artiodactyla > Bovidae > Capra > Capra hircus. The sequence continues at coordinate 3,935 of NW_017198290.1, forward strand.
TCACATAGGATTCACAGGAGATTTAGATTCACAGTTGTCAACGTAAAGGATGAATGCTATTTAGCTTCTTCGTGACTCTAGACCACGAATGAAGAGTTTTCCTCAACATATTTCACTGAGGGAAATACAAGGATGATAGGCATAATACTATGCTTCGACTCACGGATATCGAAGCATTGTTCACAATACAGATCTGATTTCGAAATCAGGGTTCTTTCAGTGTCCTTGAACAGCATTTGTTTTTCTGGATACAGAAGAAAAAACTCATGAGTATCAACTGGTTCCCAGAAAACATGTGTATGAATTGTTATCTTCCTGAACCAGGGATCAAACCCACATCACTTCCACTCCTGCACTGGTAGGCAGAGTATTTCTTGATCAACTGCGCCACCTGGGAATCGACATACATTTCAAGGACCACTGCCATCAGCTTCTACTGTTCATGACCAAACTAGGAGAAACAACATTGGAAGAAGGACTCATAAGGGTACTCATAGGAAGTACTCATAAGTCAAGGAACCGTTCTACTGGGTCCTCTCGTTATTACTGGGACAAGTCAGTTCCTCCGATGATGATGGGTATAACTGAAAAATTATTACAAATGCATGGGATGCGATGTCTACATGATAAATGTGTTCCTCTTATACTATTGCTTCAGGGATGTCTACTTCCGCATGAACGACTGCACTACAAGGGATGCCTGCTATTCCAGCTCAAGCAACAGATAGTCAAGTGCAGATCATTGTCCTTTGTTGAAAATAATCAGCAGTTTGTCAACATAGGGAACATGCCGGAGGAACCCTTGGGATGGAACTCTAAAAACAGGTTGGGCCCTCTTTTTGCCAGGCCCTGCGATAAAATACAAATCAGAAAAGAAAAAATAGCATCGGTTTTGTCAGGACTTCCTCATCTTTTCTTTCTCGGTAGCAGGAAGCAGACATTGAGGCCAGAGGACTGCAGGATTTCATTGTGAACTAACGTTGGGTGGGGTGGAGGCTCATCACTCTAGTAAGAATGTGGCTCACTAAAACGGAATTTCATTCACTTCATGGACATAGAGTTCTAGAATCCTTCATTAAGGAATTCAATAAGCTATATTTCCTTACACCTTCACAATCTCTTGGTTTACAAGAATGTCAATTGCTAGTCCAGCACTTATACAATGAGTGTTACAGGTAGTATGAGTGTATAAATGATGACGAGCAATGACAGGAAGTTTATTTATTCTCTGTTTGAATTCTTTTTTTATATAATTTTTTATAATATCCTTACAGATGTAAATATTTTAGTGACATGTATAAATACACGTTGAGTAGTGCTATGATAACTCATAGTGTTGCCACAATAAATATCATGGTTATTATGTGCTTTTCATATATTCCTTTGGAGATTCTCTTGCATTACACATCATCATAAGATATTTAATAGTTTCCTAAACTGTACAGTAGGTCCTTGTGGCTTCTTTTATATATGGTAATGTATTTGTTAATAATTCAAACAAAAACTGGTACACAAATATTCATAGTGACATTCACAATAGCTCAAAGTAGAACTCATTCAAGTGTCCGTTGGTGGGAGACTGAATATGCAACGCAAGGTATATTCAGAAGCTTGAACGGTATTCCACCATACAAAAAAGTACATTAAATGGTGCTGCCACTCTGCAAGACATTACACAAATGACTCCAAAACGAACACGTGGAAGAAATACATAGTTCGATTCCAATTCATGCTATGTACCCAAAAGGATTGGGAAAGGGGGCTGAAAAAAATGGATACTCCTTCCGTCATACTCACAACAGCATGATTCACACTGGCAAACAAACAGAAGCAATCGAAGTGTCCATGGCAGCCAATTCCATAAACAAACTGTGGTATACACACAATGGAATCTGATTCGGCCCTTCAAAGTCAGTAATTCTGACAATGCGACAATGTGGACAAACCTTATGGTCATTAGATTAAGTGAAATAAACCAGACCAAAAAAAGACAAACGTTCTGTGATTCCGCTCATATGAGATATCCAAACAAGTCAAATCTGTCAGAAATAGCAGAAAGTGATTCCGACCGATCGAAAAGAGTTCATGTTTCATGGACCTCAGTTTCCCTTGGAAAAACTGACTTCCCATCATATCTCCAAAACCAATTAGACAAATAACTGGAAGCTATATCCAGTCAAATGAATGTAGACATAATGTTACAGTGTACACCAAACTCACTCAAACTTCTCAACAGACAAAAGGCAAAACTGTATCTGTGGCACCTCAGCTTAGCTTAAAACTGTATCTACGGTACCTCACTTCTGCTTATAAAATTTAACAACAACAACAACACACTAAAGGCTATCCAAAAAAGGATAGAAAACACATATAACATCAACTTTAAAAAATTAGAAATTGAAACGGTGAAAAACCTTATTCACAAAACTTAAACACAAGCCACAGGAAACTATATTTATAAAATAGATATCTGATAAAGGATTGTTCTCCAAATATACCAAAAAATCTAGAACAATCTCATAAAATATGTATACACCTAAACACCTGGCCTACAAAAATATAAAGATAGTAAATAAGCCTATCAAAAAGACTCAAAACCACATAGCATTAGGAAATGACAAACTAAAATAACAGTGAGGTAGCACTGCACACCTATTAGATCCAGTCAACTCAAGAAAAGGGGTAGGGCACAGCTTCTCCGGTGGCTCAGTGGTAAAGAATCTGCCTGACAATGCAAGACACTCTAGTTCGATCCCTTACCCCAGAAGATCCCACAAGCCACAGAGAAACATAGCTGGATTTTTCCACAGCTAAACAAGGCTCACCTGTGACCTGAATCCTTCATGTCCAGCACTTACTAAACAGCTTTGAAAACATGTCCAGACAAAAAAGGATCGCATGATTATATACAACAGCTCGACTTGGAATCACTACAAACTTTCAAATATCAGGATGTCTTCAGTAGATGACAGTGTAAACAAATGGGATACATGCAAAGTGAAGGGGAGCAAATGCTACCACAAAATATACCACCTCAGCATGAGGATTAGTTGGACCCAATTAACTTTTATTTTTTTAGAGGACACATGATCATCTCTGAAACCCAAGTTCAAGACAGCTCTTCTGTGAGTCACATTTACCAGAGAAATCTCATTTCAAAGGAATCCTCTCTATATGCCAGATAGAAGGATGAGACACAGTCTTTTTGAAACTCTTTTTTCTTTTCTATCGATAGGGAAAGCTAAGCCGTAAATCTGCACAGCCACCATACCCTTCCTTTCCTTTGGTTGTATTTTTTTAAATATTTTTTCTGTTTTCATTTGGCTGCGCCAGGTCAACCTTCATTGAGGCAAGCCAGATATTTAGCTACAGCATGCAAATTCTCTGTTGTGGCATGGGAGATCTAGTTCTTGGATCAGGAAATGAACCTGGGCCTCCTTCTTTTGGGAGTGTCCAGTCTCAGCCACTGGACCACCAGGAAGTGCCTGTTTTGTTTTCAGATGAAGATGGAATCTAAGGTGATATCTTGGGCCATTTCAGTCACTGACTCAGTTTCCTGAGTTTGTCCAAAGCACGCACAAGGTGCACATTATTAAACTGGTTTGCAAAACAAGAAAAGGTTGTCTGCTACAACACTGTATGCTTACAAATATCTAAATGGTAAATGGCATAGTATTGATTTTTCATTACTATGGGGGGAGAAAGAATGCAGGATTCATACATGTTACAACACGAATAAATATTCAAACCATCTTCAGTGAAAAAAAAAATCCACATAGAAAAGGCCACCCAGAACCCTTATTCACCATGCTGC
>NW_017198291.1:0-7748 GCF_001704415.2 Capra hircus
CCCTAGCACTCTCCTCCCCAGCAGAGACATGTGCAGGTGGTTTGGGCCTGATCCTGCGTGTCTGGGTTCCCGCCCACAGCCCCAACTCAGGGGAAGCAGCCCCTGAGGCAAGACCTGCTGGAGGAGCCCTGCGCCCCCGCCTGATAGGCGAGAGCACAGCCAGCAGGTAGCGAGCCTCCTCGGGGAAGAGGAGGCAGCCGAGCCCAGTCAAGAGGAAAGCCCTGCTTGCACGGAGCTAAGTGGCCTCCAGTACGGCAGAGCTCTAGCTCTGCTCAGAGCCCCGATCTGGCAGAGTTCTGGCGCGAGGCTGCTCGGCCGGGGGCTCGCCTTGCCCAGACTTGCCTTGCTTTTAGGCTCCCTCCCCAGGAAGGAGCTGTCTGAGCGAGCCTGGAGACGCCACTGGTGCCTTCCTTGCCTCAGCTCCAATCCTGCCTTGCCTTTGCACATAGGTGCCAGGCGGTTGGGAGGGCTTAGGGGGTGGTGGGTTGCACACTGCCAAGGGCTTCAGCAGTGAGAGCTCTGTCAGAGGGAAGGGAAGGGCAACTGCAGGCTCCTCCAGCGGTTTCTGGCCGCCTAGAATCAGCGCCGCACGAGAGCACCAGGCTCCCAGGGCCCCTGGCTGGGGTTTTCAGCCCCGCACACACGGAGGCTGATTCCTTGGTGCCCAGAAAGTGTATGACAGACGTAGGTTCCCTAGCACTCTCCTCCCCAGCAGAGACATGTGCAGGTGTTTGGGCCTGATCCTGCGTGTCTGGGTTCCTGCCCACAGCCCCAACTCAGGGGAAGCAGCCCCTGAGGCAAGACCTGCTGGAGGAGCCCTGCGCCCCCGCCTGATAGGCGAGTGCACAGCCAGCAGGGAAGCGAGCCTCCTCGGGGAAGAGGAGGCAGCCCAGCCCGTCAAGTGAAAGCCCTGCTTGCACGAGCTAAGTGCCCTCCAGTACGGCAGAGCTCTAGCTCTGCTCAGAGCCCCGATCTGGCAGAGTTCCTGGCGCGAGGCTGCTCTGCCGGGGGCTAGCCTTGCCCAGACTTGCCTTGCTTTTAGGCTGCCTCTCCAGGAAAGGAGCAGGCAGCAGGAGCCTGGGAGTCGCCACTGGCGCCTTTCTTGCCTCAGCTCCAATCCTGCCTTTGCCTTTGCACTTAGGTCCCAGTCCTCCTTAAGGAGAGCTTAGGGGCTGGTGGGTTGCACACTGCCAAGGGCTCCAGCAGTGAGAATTCTGTCAGAGGGAAGGGAAGGGCAACTGCCAGGGCTCCTCCAGCGGTTGCTTGGCCGCCCAGATTCAGCGCCACACGGAGAGCACCAGGCTCCCAGGTCCCCTGGCTGGGGTTTTCAGCCCCGCACACACGGAGGCTGATTCCTTGGGTGCCCAGAAAAGTGTATGACAGACGTAGGTTCCCTAGCACTCTCCTCCCCAGCAGAGACATGTGCAGGTGTTTGGGGCCTGATCCTGCGTGTCTGGGTTCCTGCCCACAGCCCCAACTCAGGGGAAGCAGCCCCTGAGGCAAGACCTGCTGGAGGAGCCCTGCGCCCCCGCCTGATAGGCGAGTGCACAGCCAGCAGGGAAGCGAGCCTCCTCGGGGAAGAGGAGGCAGCAAGTCCCCGTCAAGCTGAAATCCCTGCTTACACGAAGCTAAGTGCGACTCCAGTACGGCAGATCTCTAGCTCTGTTTCAGAGGCCCGATCTGGCAGAGTTCCTGGCACCAAGATGCTCTGCCATAGGCGAGCCTTGCGCAGACTTGCCTTGCTTTAAGGCTCCCTCCCCAGGAAGGAGCAGGCTGTGTGAGGCTCGGAAACGCCACTGGCGCCTTCCTGGCTTCAGCTCTACCCCTGCCTTGCCTTTGCACTTAGGTCCCAAGCGTCCTTGAGGAGGGCTTAGGGGCTGGTGGGTTGCACACTGCCAAGGGCTCCAGCAGTGAAAGCTCTGTCAGAGGGAAAGCGAAGGGCAACAGCAGGGCCTCCTTCAGCGGTTCGCTTGGCCGCCCAGACAAAGCTCCGCACGGAGAGCACCAGGTTCCAAGGGCCCCTGGCTGGGTTTTGCATCCCCACACTCCCAGAGGCTGACTCCGTGGGTGCCTAGAAAGTGTGTGAGAGACGTAGGTTCCCTAGCACTCTCCTCCCCAGCAGAGACATGTGCAGGTGGTTGGGGCCTTATCCTGCGTGTCTGGGTTCCCGCCCACAGCCTCAACTCAGGGGAAGCAGCCCCTGAGGCAAGACCTGCTGGAGGAGCCCTGCGCGCCGCCGCCTGATAGGCGAGAGCACAGCCAGCAGTGGTAGCGAGCCTCCTCGGGAGAAGAGGAGGCAGCCGAGCCCAGTCAAGAGGAAAGCCCTGCTTGCACGGGAGCTAAGTGGCCTCCAGTACGGCAGAGCTCTAGCTCTGCTCAGAGCCCCGATCTGGCAGAGTTTCTGGCGCGAGGCTGCTCGGCCGGGGCTCGCCTTGCCCAGACTTGCCTTGCTTTTAGGCTCCCTCCCCAGGAAGGAGCTGTCTGAGCGAGCCTGGGAGACGCCACTGGTGCCTTCCTTGCCTCAGCTCCAATCCTGCCTTGCCTTTGCACATAGGTGCCCAGGCGTCGTTGGGGAGGGCTTAGGGGTGGTGGGTTGCACACTGCCAAGGGCTTCAGCAGTGAGAGCTCTGTCAGAGGGAAGGGAAGGGCAACTGCAGGGCTCCTCCAGCGGTTTCTAGGCCGCCTAGAATCAGCGCCGCACCGAGAGCACCAGGCTCCCAGGGCCCCTGGCTGGGGTTTTCAGCCCCGCACACACGGAGGCTGATTCCTTTGGGTGCCCAGAAAGTGTATGACAGACGTAGGTTCCCTAGCACTCTCCTCCCCAGCAGAGACATGTGCAGGTGTTTGGGGCCTGATCCTGCGTGTCTGGGTTCCTGCCCACAGCCCCAACTCAGGGAAGCAGCCCCTGAGGCAAGACCTGCTGGAGGAGCCCTGCGCCCCCGCCTGATAGGCGAGTGCACAGCCAGCAGGGAAGCGAGCCTCCTCGGGGGAAGAGGAGCAGCCAGTCCCCGTCAAGCTGAAAGCCCTGCTTAGCACGAAGCTAAGTGCGACCTCCAGTACGGCAGATGCTCTAGCTCTGCTTCAGAGCCCGATCTGGCAGAGTTCCTGGCACAAGATGCTCTGCCTAGGGCGAGCCTTGCGCCAGACTTGCCTTGCTTTAAGGCTCCCTCCCCAGGAAGGAGCAGGCTGATGTGAGCCTGGAGACGCCACTGGGCGCCTTCCTGGCCTTCAGCTCCTCCCTGCCTTGCCTTTGCACTTAGGTCCCAGTCGTCCTTGAGGAGGCTTAGGGGCTGGTGGGTTGCACACTGCCAAGGGCTCCAGCAGTGAAAGCTCTGTCAGAGGGAAGCGAAGGGCAACAGCAGGGCTCCTTCAGCGGTTCTTGGCCGCCAGACAAAGCTCCGCACGGAGAGCACCAGGTTCCAAGGGCCCCTGGCTGGGTTTTGCATCCCACACTCCCAGAGGCTGACTCCGTGGGTGCCTAGAAAGTGTGTGAAGACGTAGGTTCCCTAGCACTCTCCTCCCCAGCAGAGACATGTGCAGGTGGTTGGGCCTGATCCTGCGTGTCTGGGTTCCTGCCCACAGCCCCAACTCAGGGGAAAGCAGCCCCTGAGGCAAGACCTGCTGGAGGAGCCCTGCGCCCCCGCCTGATAGGCGAGATGCACAGCCAGCAGGGAAGCGAGCCTCCTCGGGGAGAAGAGGAGGCAGCCAGCCCCGTCAAGTGAAAGCCCTGCTTGCACGGAGCTAAGTGCGGCCTCCAGTACGGCAGAGCTCTAGCTCTGCTCAGAGCCCCGATCTGGCAGAGTTCCTGGCGCGAGGCTGCTCTGCCGGGGGCTACGCCTTGCCCAGACTTGCCTTGCTTTTAGGCTGCCTCCCCAGGAAGGAGCAGCTGAGCGAGCCTGGGAGACGCCACTGGCGCCTTCCTTGCCTCAGCTCCAATCCTGCCTTGCCTTTGCACTTAGGTCGCCAGCCGTCCTTGAGGAGGGCTTAGGGGCTGGTGGGTTGCACACTGCCAAGGGCTCAGCAGTGAGAAGCTCTGTCAGAGGGAAGGGAAGGGCAACTGCAGGGCTCCTCCAGCGGTTCTGGCCGCCCAGAATCAGCGCCGCACCGGAGAGCACCAGGCTCCCAGGGCCCCTGGCTGGGGTTTTCAGCCCCGCACACACGGAGGCTGATTCCTTGGGTGCCCAGAAAGTGTATGACAGACGTAGGTTCCCTAGCACTCTCCTCCCCCAGCAGAGACATGTGGCAGGTGTTGGGGCCTGATCCTGCGTGTCTGGGTTCCTGCCCACAGCCCCAACTCAGGGAAGCAGCCCCTGAGGCAAGACCTGCTGGAGGAGCCTGCGCCCGCCGCCTGATAGGCGAGTGCACAGCCAGCAGGGAAGCGAGCCTCCTCGGGAGAAGAGGAGGGCAGCCGAGCCCGTCAAGTGGAAAGCCTCTGCTTGCACGGAGCTAAGTGCGCCTCCAGTACGGCAGAGCTCTAGCTCTGCTCAGAGCCCCGATCTGCAGAGTTCTGGCGCGAGGCTGCTCTGCCGGGGGCTGCCTTGCCCAGACTTGCCTGCTTTTAGGCTGCCTCCCCAGGAAGGAGCAGGCAGCAGGAGCCTGGGAGTCGCCACTGGTGCCTTTCCTTGCCTCAGCTCCAATCCTGCCCTTGCCTTTGCACTTAGGTCCCAGTCCTCCTTAAGGGAGAGCTTACGGGGCTGGGGGTTGCACACTGCCAAGGGCTTCCAGCAGTGAGAATCTGTCAGAGGGAAGGGAAGGGCAACTGCAGGCTCCTCCAGCGGTTGCTTGGCCGCCAGATTCAGCGCCACACGGAGAGCACCAGGCTCCCAGGCCCCTGGCTGGGGTTTTCAGCCCCGCACACACGGAGGCTGATTCCTTGGGTGCCCAGAAAGTGTATGACAGACGTAGGTTCCCTAGCACTCTCCTCCCCAGCAGAGACATGTGCAGGTGTTTGGGGCCTGATCCTGCGTGTCTGGGTTCCTGCCACAGCCCCAACTCAGGGGAAGCAGCCCCTGAGGCAAGACCTGCTGGAGGAGCCCTGCGCCCCCGCCCTGATAGGCGAGTGCACAGCCAGCAGGGAAGCGAGCCTCCTCGGGGGAAGAGGAGGCAGCAAGTCCCCGTCAAGCTGAAATCCCTGCTTACACGAAGCTAAGTGCGACTCCAGTACGGCAGATCTCTAGCTCTGTTCAGAGGCCCGATCTGGCAGAGTTCCTGGCACCAAGATGCTCTGCCATAGGCGAGCCTTGCGCAGACTTGCCTTGCTTTAAGGCTCCCTCCCCAGGAAGGAGCAGGCTGTGTGAGGCTCGGAAACGCCACTGGCGCCTTCCTGGCTTCAGCTCTACCCCTGCCTTGCCTTTGCACTTAGGTCCCAAGCGTCCTTGAGGAGGGCTTAGGGGCTGGTGGGTTGCACACTGCCAAGGGCTCCAGCAGTGAAAGCTCTGTCAGAGGGAAGCGAAGGGCAACAGCAGGGCTCCTTCAGCGGTTCCTTGGCCGCCCAGACAAAGCTCCGCACGGAGAGCACCAGGTTCCAAGGGCCCCTGGCTGGGTTTTGCATCCCCACACTCCCAGAGGCTGACTCCGTGGGTGCCTAGAAAGTGTGTGAGAGACGTAGGTTCCCTAGCACTCTCCTCCCCAGCAGAGACATGTGCAGGTGGTTGGGGCCTTATCCTGCGTGTCTGGGTTCCCGCCCACAGCCTCAACTCAGGGGAAGCAGCCCCTGAGGCAAGACCTGCTGGAGGAGCCCTGCGCGCCCGCCTGATAGGCGAGAGCACAGCCAGCAGTGTAGCGAGCCTCCTCGGGAGAAGAGGAGGCAGCCGAGCCCAGTCAAGAGGAAAGCCCTGCTTGCACGGAGCTAAGTGGCGCCTCCAGTACGGCAGAGCTCTAGCTCTGCTCAGAGCCCCGATCTGGCAGAGTTCCTGCGCGAAGGCTGCTCGGCCGGGGGCTCGCCTTGCCCAGACTTGCCTTGCTTTTAGGCTCCCTCCCCAGGAAGGAGCTGTCTGAGCGAGCCTGGAGACGCCACTGGGTGCCTTCCTTGCCTCAGCTCCAATCCTGCCTTGCCTTTGCACATAGGTGCCAGGCGTGGTTGGGGAGGGCTTAGGGGTGGTGGGTTGCACACTGCCAAGGGCTTCAGCAGTGAGAGCTCTGTCAGAGGGAAGGGAAGGGCAACTGCAGGGCTTCCTCCAGCGGTTTCTAGGCCGCCTAGAATCAGCGCCGCACCGAGAGCACCAGGCTCCCAGGGCCCCTGGCTGGGGTTTTCAGCCCCGCACACACGGAGGCTGATTCCTTGGGTGCCCAGAAAGTGTATGACAGACGTAGGTTCCCTAGCACTCTCCTCCCCAGCAGAGACATGTGCAGGTGTTGGGGCCTGATCCTGCGTGTCTGGGTTCCTGCCCACAGCCCCAACTCAGGGGAAGGAGCCCCTGAGGCAAGACCTGCTGGAGGAGCCCTGCGCCCCCGCCTGATAGGCGAGTGCACAGCCAGCAGGGAAGCGAGCCTCCTCGGGGAAGAGGAGGCAGCCCTGCCCCGTCAAGTTGAAAGCCCTGCTTGCACGGAGCTAAGTGCGCCTCCAGTACGGCAGAGCTCTAGCTCTGCTCAGAGCCCCGATCTGGCAGAGTTCCTGGCGCGAGGCTGCTCTGCCGGGGCTAGCCTTGCCCAGACTTGCCTTGCTTTTAGGCTGCCTCTCCAGGAAGGAGCAGGCAGCAGGAGCCTGGGAGTCGCCACTGGCGCCTTTCTTGCCTCAGCTCCAATCCTGCCTTGCCTTTGCACTTAGGTCCCAGTCCTCCTTAAGGAGAGCTTAGGGGCTGGTGGGTTGCACACTGCCAAGGGCTCCAGCCGTGAGAATTCTGTCAGAGGGAAGGGAAGGGCAACTGCAGGGCTCCTCCAGCGGTTGCTTGGCCGCCCAGATTCAGCGCCACACGGAGAGCACCAGGCTCCCAGGGCCCCTGGCTGGGGTTTCAGCCCGCACACACGGAGGCTGATTCCTTGGGTGCCCGAAAGTGTATGACAGACGTAGGTTCCTAGCACTCTCCTCCCCAGCAGAGACATGTGCAGGTGTTGGGCCTGATCCTGCGTGTCTGGGTTCCTCCCACAGCCCAACTCAGGGGAAGCAGCCCCTGAGGCAAGACCTGCTGGAGGAGCCCTGCGCCCCCCGCTGATAGGCGAGTGCACAGCCAGCAGGAAGCGAGCCTCCTCGGGGAAGAGGAGGCAGCAAGTCCCCGTCAAGCTGAAATCCCTGCTTACACGAAGCTAAGTGCGACTCCAGTACGGCAGATCTCTAGCTCTGTTCAGAGGCCCGATCTGGCAGAGTTCCTGGCACCAAGATGCTCTGCCATAGGCGAGCCTTGCGCAGACTTGCCTTGCTTTAAGGCTCCCTCCCCAGGAAGGAGCAGGCTGTGTGAGGCTCGGAAACGCCACTGGCGCCTTCCTGGCTTCAGCTCTACCCCTGCCTTGCCTTTGCACTTAGGTCCCAAGCGTCCTTGAGGAGGCTTAGGGCTGGTGGGTTGCACACTGCAAGGGCTCCAGCAGTTGAAAGCTCTGTCAGAGGAAGCGAAGGGCAACAGCAGGGCTCCTTCAGCGGTTCCTTGGCCGCCCAGACAAAGCTCCGCACGGAGAGCACCAGGTTCCAAGGGCCCCTGGCTGGGTTTTGCATCCCCACACTCCCAGAGGCTGACTCCGTGGGTGCCTAGAAAGTGTGTGAGAGACGTAGTTCCCTAGCACTCTCCTCCCCAGCAGAGACATGTGCAGGTGGTTGG
>NW_017198292.1:0-19791 GCF_001704415.2 Capra hircus
GAGAGGAATCCCCCCCGAGCAACTCGCATGGTCCGCTTGGGGACTGGCCTTTCCTGAGGCCACCAGAGCGGGTCCCTGAGGTCCCCGTCGTAAGTCGAGAGCACCTGCCGCAACTCGAGAAAATCCAGGAGGTTCTCCCCTCCAGGCGAGATGAGGCCCATTTCCGCTGAGGCGTATCCAGGCTAATCACACCTAACATCTGGAACTTCCAAAGGGTCCTTCACACCCTTGCTGCAACTCAAGAAGTTCCCGACATACCCGTCTCCACTCGAGAGAGGAAGCACGAGAGTCCCGCCCACATCCAGAGGAGCCCCGTTTCCGCCTCCTAGCTCGAGAGGAGGGATCCTTTCCCTGCGTGGTCGGGAAAGAATTCCGGCGTTCCCGTCGCATCTCAAGAGGAGGCGCTCTCCACAGGAAAGGCGAGAGGAACTCCAGGTCGTGCCACCATTCCCAGAGTCCCCAGATGTCTCAGTCCATTCCAGGGAAAACCTGTTTTCCCTGCACTGCCTCGACTTTCAAGCCGAGGATCGACTCACACCACGGTGGCACGTGGGACAGCCCTGTGGGAAAGCCTCGTGGGAAAACGAGGGAAAGCCACAGATCTTGATCCACGCGAAGGGAAGGCGTGACACTGCTGCTACAGCTCGGGAGGAAAGCGAACGTGCATGCCCCACTCGAGACGAGGACTGACTCCCCTGGGGAGACTCCAGAAGTACCCCCAAGATCCATGTCAGCACTGGAGAGGAATCCTCAGGTTCCGGCACCGACTCCACACAAGGTCTTAGGCCCCAGCATCGACGGGGAGAGGAATCCGAGAGGCCCCCGAGCAACTCCATGGGGACTGGCCTTTCCTGAGGCCACCAGAGCGGGTTCCCTGAGGTCCCCGTCGTAAGTCGAGAGCACCTGCCGCAACTCGAGAAAATCCAGGAGGTTCTCCCCTCCAGGCGAGATGAGGCCCCATTTCCGCTGAGGCGTCTCGAGGCTAATCACACCTAACCTCTGGAACTTTCCAAAGGGTCCTTCACAACCCTTGCTGCAACTCAAGAAGTTCCCCGACATACCCGTCTCCACTCGAGAGGAAGCACGAGAGTCCCGCCCACATCCAGAGGAGCCCCGTTTCCGCCTCCTAGCTCGAGAGGAGGGATCCTTTCCCTGCGTGGTCGGGAAAGAATTCCGGCAGTTCCCGTCGCATCTCAAGAGGAGGCGCTCTCCACAGGAAAGGCGAGAGGAACTCCAGGGTCGTGCCACCATTCCCAGAGTCCCCCAGATGTCTCAGTCCATTCCAGGGAAACCTGTTTTCCCTGCACTGCCTCGACTTTCAAGCCGAGGATCGACTCACACCACGGTGGCACGTGGGACAGCTGTGGACAGCCCTGTGGGAAAGCCTCGTGGCAAAAGCCTCGTGTGGAAAGCCTCGGAGGGAAAGCCACAGATCCCTTGATCCACGCGAAGGGAAGCGCTGACACTGCTGCTACAGCTCGGGAGGAAAGCGCACGTGCATGCCCCCACTCGAGACGAGGACTGACTCCCCTGGGGAGACTCCAGAAGTACCCCAAGATCCATGTCAGCACTGGAGAGGAATCCTCAGGTTCCGGCACCTGAACTCCACACAAGGTCTTAGGCCCAGGCATCGACGGAGAGGAATCCCGAGAGGCCCCCGAGCAACTCGCATGGGGACTGGCCTTTCCTGAGGCCACCAGAGCGGGTCCCTGAGTTCCCCGTCGATAAGTCGAGAGCACCTGCCGCAACTCGAGAAAATCCAAGAGGTTCTCCCCTCCAGGCGAGATGAGGCCCATTTCGTGCTGAGGCGTCTCGAGGCTAATCAGACCTAACCTCTGGAACTTCCAAAGGGTCCTTCACACACCTTGCTGCAACTCAAGAAGTTCCCGACATACCCGTCTCCACTCGAGAGGAAGCACGAGAGTACCGCCCACATCCAGAGGAGCCCCGTTTCCTGCCTCCTAGCTCGAGAGGAGGGATCCTTTCCCTGCGTGGTCGGGAAAGAATTCCCGGCGTTCCCAGTCGCATCTCAAGAGGAGGCAGCTCTCCACAGGAAAGGCGAGAGGAACTCCAGGGTTCGTGCCACCATTCCCAGAGTCCCCAGATGTCTCAGTCCATTCCAGGGAAACCTGTTTTCCCTGCACTGCCTCGACTTTCAAGCCGAGGATCGACTCACACCACGGTGGCACGTGGGACAGCCCTGTGGGAAAGCCTCGTGGGAAAGCCTCGTGGGAAAGCCTCGAGTGAAAGCCACAGATACCTTGATCCATCGCGAAGGGAAGCGTGACACTGCTGCTACTAGCTCGGGAGGAAAGCGCACGTGCATGCCCCCACTCGAGACGAGGACTGACTCCCCTGGGGAGACTCCAGAAGTACCCCAAGATCCATGTCAGCACTGGAGAGGAATCCTCAGGTTCCGGACACCGACTCCACACAAGATCTTAGGCCCCGGCATCGACGGGAGAGGAATCCCGAGAGGTCCCCGAGCAACTCGCATGGGGACTGGCCTTTCCTGAGGCCACCAGAGCGGGTCCCTGAGGTCCCCGTCGTAAGTCGAGAGCACCTGCCGCAACTCGAGAAAATCCAGGAGGTTCTCCCCTCCAGGCGAGATGAGGCCCATTTCCGCTGAGGCGTCTCGAGGCTAATCACATCTAACCTCTGGAACTTCCAAGGGGTCCATTCACACCCTTGCTGCAACTCAAGAAGTTCCCCGACATACCCGTCTCCACTCGAGAGGAAGCACGAGAGTTCCCCCCACATCCAGAGGAGCCCCGTTTCCGCCTCCTATGCTCGAGAGGAGCGATCCTTTCCCTGCGTGGTCGGGAAAGAATTCCCGACGTTCCCGTCGCATCTCAAGAGGAGGCGCTCTCCACAGGAAAGGCGAGAGGAACTCCAGGGTCGTGCCACCATTCCCAGAGTCCCTCAGATGTCTCAGTCCATTCCAGGGAAACCTGTATTCCCTGCACTGCCTCGACTTTCAAGCCGAGGATCGACTCACACCACGGTGGCACGTTGGACAGACCACTGTGGGAAAGCCTCGTCGGGAAAGCCTCGAGGAAAGCCTCGAGCGAAAGCAACAGATCCCTTGATCCACGCGAAGGGAAGTGTGAAACTGCTGCTATAGCTCGGGAGGAAAGCGCACGTGCATGTCCCCACTCGAGACGAGGACTGACTCCCCTTGGGAGACTCCAGAAGTTCCCCAAGATCTATGTCAGCACTGGAGAGGAATCCTCAGGTTCCGGCACCGACTTCCACACAAGGTCTTAGTCCACGACATAGACGGGTGAGGAATCCCGAGGAGGCCCCCGAGCAACTCGCATGGGGACTGGCCTTTCCTGAGGCCAACAGAGCGGGTCCCTGAGGTCCCCGTCGTTAAGTCGAGAGCACCTGCCGCAACTCGAGAAAATCCAGGAGGTTCTCCCCTCCAGGCGAGATGAGGCCCATTTCCGCTGAGGCGTCTCCAGCAAATCACACCTAACCTCTGGAACTTCCAAAGGGTACTTCACACCCTTGCTGTATCTCAAGAAGTTCCCCGACATACCCGTCTCCACTCGAGAGGAAGCTCGAGAGTCCCGCCCACATCCAGAGGAGCCCCGTTTCCACCTCCTAGCTCGAGAGGAGGCATCCTTTCCCTGCGTGGTCGGAAAGAATTCCCGGCGTTCCCAGTCGCATCTCAAGAGGAGGCGTCTTCCACAGGAAAGGCGAGAGGAACTCCAGGGTCGTGCCACCATTCCCAGAGTACACCCAGATGTCTCAGTCCATTCCAGGGAAACCTGTTTTCCCTGCACTGCCTCGACTTTCAAGCCGAGAATCGACTCACACCACGGTGACACGTGGGACATCCCTGTGGGAAACCTCCTGGGAAAGCCTCGTGGGAAAGCCTCGAGGGAAAGCCACATGATCCCTTGATCCACGCGAAGGGAAGCGTGACACTGCTGCTACAGCTCGGGAGGAAAGCACACGTGCATGCCCCCACTCGAGACGAAGGACTGACTCCACTGAGGAGACTCCAGAAATACCACAAGATCCATGTCAGCACTGGAGAGGAATGCCTCCAGGTTCCGAGCATCCGACTCCACACAAGGTCTTAGGCCCCGGAATCGACGGGAGAGGAATCCCGAGAGGCCCCGAGCAACTCGCATGGGGACTGGCCTTTCCTGAGGCCACCAGACCGGGTCCCTGAAGGTCCCCGTCGTAAGTCGAGAGCACCTGCCTGCAACTCGAGAAAATCCAGGAGGTTCTCCCCTCCAGGCGATGATGAGGCCCATTTCCGCTGAGGCGTCTCGAGGCTAATCACACCTAACCTCTGGAACTTCCAAAGGGTCCTTCACACCCTTGCTGCAACTCAAGAAGTTCCCCGACAAAGCCGTCTCCACTCGAGAGGAAGCACAACAGTCCCGCCCACATCCAGAGGAGCCCCGTTTCTGCCTCCTAGCTTGAGAGGAGGGATTCTTTCCCTGCGTGGTTGGGAAAGAATTCCCCGTGTTCCCGTCGCATCTCAAGAGGAGGAGATCTCCACAGGAAAGGCGAGAGGGACTCCAGGGCCTTGCCCAGCATTCCAAGAGTCCCCCAGATGTCTAAGTCCATTCCAGAAGAACCTGTTTTTCCTGCACTGCCTCGACTTTCACGCCGAGGATCGACTCACACCACCGTGGCACGTGGGACAGCCCTGTTGGAAAGCCTCGTGTGAAAGCCTCAATGGAAAGCGACAGATCTCTTGATCCACACGTCAGAAAGCGTGACACTGCTGCTACAGCTCGTGAGGAAATGGCAGGTGCATGCCCCCACATGAGATGAGGACTGAATCCCGTGGCGAGACTCCAGAAGTACGGAAAGACTCATGTCAGCACTGGAGAGGCATCCTCAGGGTCTGGCCCCGACTCCACACAAGGTCTTAGGCACCGGCGTCAATGGGAGAGGAATCCCTAGAGGCCCCCTGGTAACTCGCATGGGGACTGGCCTTTCCTGAGGCTACCAGATCGGGTCCCTGAGGTCCCCGTCGTAACTCGAGAGCACCTGCCGCAACTGGGTAAAATCCAGGAGGTTCTCCCCTCCAGGCGAGATGAGGCCCATTTCCCCTGAGGCCTATATGCTGTATGTAATTTCCACTGATATTTAGAGCTTCACATACCTGTAATTAACGTGGCTACAAAGACAGGGCCATTGTCGGATTCTATACTGGTTGGAAACCCAAGTCTGGGAATTATTTCTCAAATCAGCGAGCTACTTCATTTTCTTTTTCAGATCAGGTAGGGAAGGCCTCTGCCCAACCGGAGAAGGTACCTACTATTCTAGTAAGTCATGATAACAGGTGACTGCCTTTGCTTCCCCGAAGGACACTCGCTTTCCCTGCATCCTGAGAACTCCAGGTCTCAGTCAGTTGGAAAAGCACTTCTTGGAGGTCATTATTCAGGGGCAATTTCCCCTGGAGCCCGGGGCCATAGGGAGCGGCTCCACAGTCCCAGGGAAAGGTAGAGCCACAGGCCACACATCTGTCCCATCCCCTTTGCTCTGTAGGAGAGCTCTAGTGAACCTAGGTCTGTCAGGAAAATTCTTGGCTCCTATGGGGACACATTCTATGTGTGAAACTGCATCCAGGACCTAGGGGCCACAGGGCGCCTGTTTCTCTCGGGGGCGGAGGGGTGGGGGGCCTGAAGCAGTGCGGCCCAGCAACAGCTTCCACATCCATCCAATTGCTCTTTTCTTACCTCTGATAGAACTAGCTTTGTTCCAGCCTTTGGCAATTTGGAGGCAAGCGGGCCCCACTTCCTCCCCAAGGAGGCATGGGACCTACTTTGAGTGGAAAGGCCCCTCACGGAGCTGAACCCAGGAAGGCACCCAGTCATGTCTGACACATTCCTGCATCCTGCTTCTTCATGAGCAATACCGCTATAAGCTAGGAATGTCTTTCCAAGGCTCAGAAAGGACAGGGGAGATGCATGGTGCTGCCTCTGGAATTTCGGTCCTCTGAGCAGACCTGGAGGTCTCCCCTTGAAGGAGCTAACCAGTTTCTTCCAAATACAGGCTTGCAAACACACACTGGGTGGCTGCCTCTTCTTCCCTGAAGGACGATCACTTTCCCCGCATCCTGTGAACTCTGCATCCCAGCCTGCTGGAAAAGCGCTTCTTGGAGGTCATTTTTCAGGGACAATTTTCCCTGGAGCCCGGGGCCATAGGGAGGGCCCCATGCTCGCTGGGAAAGGCAGAGTCACATCCACAGTCTGTTCTACCCCTTTTGCCCTGTAGGAGAGCTCTAGTGAGCCTAGGTCTGTCAGGAAAATTCTTGGCTCCTATGGGGACACACCCTGTGTGTTAACCTGCATATCGGACCTAGGGGCCACAGGGCGCCTGTTCCTCTCGGGGGGGACCCTGAAGTGGTGCGGCCCAGCAACAGCCTGAACATCCATCCGATTGCTCTTTTCTTCCTTCTGATAGAGCTAGCTTTGCTTCTCGCTTTGGCATTTCGGAAGCCAGGGGGAGCCCCACCGCTGTTGTCCTGGGGTCTATTGGAGGTACCGGGTCTATTGGACCCCAGCATGGCACCCGACCCCCTCAGACACACTCCCGCAGCCTCCTTCCCCATGGGCAGGACTGTTCTGACCTAGGAATGTGTTCCCAAGGCTCAGAAAATGCAGGGAGACACACGGCCCTGACTCTGGAACTGAGGCCGTTGGAGCAGGCCTGGAGGTCTGACGTCTGAGACGCCAAACACTTGCTGCAAGATACAGGTGTGAAAACACACTCTCTGGGGCTGCCTTTCCTTCCTCCAAGGAAGAGAGCTTTTCCAGTCTCCTCCGTGCTGAGTCATACAAGGCTGCAAAGGTCTGGCTTAGAGGGCATTTCTCAGCGGCAATGGCCCCTGAGGCCCTGCACCCAGGGAGGGATCCTACCCTCCCAGGGGAAGTCAAAGCAACCTCCAAACAGCTGTTCTCTCATGTTTCCTCTGCAGGAGGGAGCTAGTGAGCCCAGGTCTGTCTGGAACGTTCTTGGATCCTGCGGGGAAATCATCCTGGGAGCCCACCTGGATACCAGTCGTAGGGGCTAAAATTCGCATTTTCCTTCCTTGGAGCCCTAACGCAGTACAGCCTAGCAACTGCTTGAAAATCCATCCTGTTGCTGCTTTCTTCCCTCTGACAGAGCGAGCTTTGCTCCCCATTTTGGGATTTCAGAAGCAAGGTGGTGGCCTGCAACTCCTTGCCTGGGGTCCATTGGAGGTGCAAGGTGCCCTCGACCAGGTGACCCCAGCATGACACCTGGCCCCCTCAGACACACTCCCGCAGCCTGCTTCCCCATGGGCAGGGCTGCTCTCACCTAGGAATGTGTTTGCAAGGCCAGGAAACTGCAGGGAGACACAAGGCCCTGATTCTGGAATTGAGTCTGTTGGAACAGGCCTGCAGGTCTTCTGTCTAACAAGCCAAACACTTGCTGCAAGATACAGGCCTGAAAACACACTCTTGGGCTGCCTTTCCTTCCTCCAAGGAAGAGAGTTTTCTCAGCCTCCTGTGGGCTGAGAGTCACACAGGGCTGAAAAGCACTTGCTGGGAGATTATTTTTCATTGGCCATGGCCCCTGAGGCCCTGTGCTCAGGGAGGGCTCCCTCCCTCCCAGGGAAAGTCAAAGGAAGCTCCAAACGGCTGTTCAATCATGTTTCTGAGAGAGTCATTGCCAAGGCAGGTTTATAAGAAGTTCAAGGGTCCCCAAGGAGAGAGGGGTCTAGAAATCTCAAGGAGGAAGGAAGGACAAACTGTTTTTCCCTCTACTTTCCTTAGGATTATATAACAATCATGCATCCTTCTTGAGGACGGTCTCTGGAAAAAACCTTCTGGCTAATCCTGTTATCTTAAAATGTCAATTATGGGAGTAGGTCTAGTGAGTCTTTACAACCTCCAGACATTCTTTTGTTCGTTGTCATAACTTATTGGAGAGTATATAACTCCATTACTAACACTAGCAAGGGGGTACGCTTTCTGCCCCTTGTGATGTCTCTGTCAGAAGCTTTCTCTATCTCCTTTATCCTTTAATAAAACTCTATTGCACAAAAGCTCTGAGCAATCAAGCCTCGTCTTGGGCCCTGGATTGAATTCTTCTCCTCCATAAGCCAAGAATCCCAGCATCTTTTCGTGGTTCAGCAACAATATTTCATTTCCTCTGCAGGAGAGAGCTAGTGAGCTTAGGTCTGTCTGGAACATTCTTGGATCCTGTGGGGAAAATATCCTGTGCACACATCTGGATACTGGGCCTAGAGGCCAAAATTTGCATTTCTTTCCCGGGGAGCCCTAACGTGGTGTGACTTAGCAACTGCTTGAAAATCCATCCCATTGCTGTTTTCCTCCTTCTGACAGAGCTAGGCTTTGTTCCCTGCTTTGGGATATCTCAACCGAAGGGCCGGTCCATAGCTACTCGCCTGGGGCCCATTGGATGTGCAAGGTGCCCTCGACTAGGTGACCCTAGCATGGCACTCAGCCCGCTCAGACACACTCCCGAGGCTTCTTTCTCATGGGAAGCACTGCTCCAACCTAGGAATGTGTCTGCAATGCTTGGAAAGTGCAGTGAGACACACAGCCCTGACTCTGCAATTGAGGCCCTCAGAGCAAGCCTGCAGCTCTGATGTCTGAGAAGCAAAACACTTGCTGCAAAGAGAGGCCTGAAAACACACTCTCTGTGGATGACTTTCCTTCCTCTAAGGAAGATAGTTTTCCCAGTCTCCTGCTTCCTGAATGTCACACAGCTGGAATGCGCTTGCTTGGAGGTCGTGATTCAGTGGCAATGACCCCTGAGGCCCTTTGCCCAGGGAGGGCTCCCACACTCACAGGAAAATCAAAGCAACTTCCAAGTGAGTCAGCTTTTCACATCAAGTGGCCAAAGTATTGGAGTTTCAGGTTCAGTATTAGTCCTTCCAATGTATATTCAGACCTGATTTCCTTTAGGATGGAGTGGTTGTGTCTCCTTGTAGTCTAAGCGACCTACAAGCATCTTCTCCAACACCACAGTTCAAAAGCATCCAATTTTCAGCTGTCACTTTCTTTATAGTACATCTTTCATATCCATCCATGACGTATGGAAAAACCATAGCCTTGACTGGATGGATCTTTGTTGGCAAAGCAACGTCTCGGCTTTTTAATATGCTGTCTATTTTGGTCATCACTTTTCTTCCAAGTCATAAATATGTTTTAAGTTCATGGAGGCAGCCATCACCTGCAGTGATTTCCAAGCCCCCAAAAATAGTCTGCTGCTGTTTCCAATGTTTTCCCAACTATTTGCCATGAAGTGATGAGACTGGATGCAATGATTTTAGTTTTCTGAATGCTGAGCTTTAAGCTAACTTTTTCACTCTCCTCTTTCACTTTCATCAGGAGACTCTTTAGTTCTTCTTCACTTTCTGCCATAAGGGTGGTGTCATCTGCATATCTGAGATTATTGATATTTCTCCCAGCAATCTGGATTCCAGCGTGTGCTTCCTCCAGCCCAGTGTTTCTCATGATGTACACTGCATATAAGTTAAATAAGCAGGCTGACAATATACAGCCTTGACATATTCCTTTTCCTATTTAGAACCAGTCTGTTGTTCCATGTCCAGTTCGAACTGTTTCTTCCTGACCTGCATACAGGTTTCTCAAGAGACAGGTCAGGTGGTCTGGTATTCCCATCTCTTTCAGAATTTTTCCCAGTTTATTGTGATCCACACAGTCAAAGGCTTTGGCATAGTCAATAAAGCAGAAATAGATGTCTTTTTTTCTGGAACTCTCTTGCTTTTTCAATGATCCAGTGGATGTTGGCAGTTTGATCTCTGGTTTCTCTGCATTTTTTAAATCCCTCTTGAACATTTGGAAGTTCACAGTTCATGTGAACTTGGAGAATTTTGAGCATTACTTTACTAGTGTGTGAGATGAGTGCAATTGTGCAGCACCTTGAATATTCTTTGTCATTGCCTTTCTTTGGGATTGGAATGAAAACTGACCTAATGACTAGATGTTTTCAATAGCATATGCTGAAAGAACGGACTGTGCAGTTTTGAAGAAAAAAAAAATCATTTTAACCCATTTTCTCTGAAGTGCAAGGCATATCATGGCCATCCCTGAATCATAAAGTCACCTTTTCTTTATGTAGTCATAGTTTCATGCCTAAATTATATGCCAACTCGTGCTCAAATGGACTCTGATGTCAGGGGCAGATCAACTAATAAAAAGCTTGGATTGTCCCTCTGGAGGAAAGTGAGATCTTGGTCCCACGAGAAGAATCTGAAGGGTTAAGGGAACTTGCAAGAGTGGGGAAAGCTTAGTCCATCCAACATGTACCAAAATCTTAAATAAGGCTTATTTACTTTACCGAAGTAAAAAAACAGATGATGCAAACAATTATAAATCAATGAAAGGTAAAGAAATTCATAGTCTGTTATCAAAAATTGCATTCTAAGAAAACTTTGTTCTCTTAACCTAGAGAGGAGACTAAATTCCATCTGGTGCCAGCTTACCAGAAGACAAACAAACAAACAAACAAATTATCGGTAAGCTTAAAAAAAGTATATTCCATATATCTTGAAGTAGCAGTATTTCTGCAAAGGCATCAGTGTGAAACCATAGAGGACATGGTTAAAACCTGATTAAATAGAAATTGACAATGTAATCTGGTCACTGCTGCGAACTTGAAATGCTTTAATATGATAACTGGAATTATAACTGACAGCATTTGACCAGGACATATCAGATTTTCACGGATGTCAGATAATTTCTAGGATATCTATATTAGGAACTGAAGGAATCTTTTTACCTAGGAAAGAAAACAACAGTCTCAAAGGCCCTTGCTGAATCATCTATCAGCAAGGAATGTCTTTGCAAGGATCGCAAAGTGAAGGGAAATTACACCGACCTGCCTCTGCAACTTCGGTCCTCTGAGCAGATCTGGAGGTCTCCCTTTGTATAAGCTAACCTGTTCCTTCCAAATAGAGGTTTGCAACACAAAACAAGTGGCCGCCTATTCTTCCCCGAAGGAGGCTCTCTTTCCCCACATCCTGCGAACTCCCTTTCCCAGCCTCCTGGAAAAGCGCTTCTTGCAGTTCCTTTCAGAAAATCCTATGGACGGAGAAGCCTGGTAGGCTGCAGTCCGTGGGGTCGCTGAGGGTCGGACACGACTGAGCGACTGCACTTTCATTTTCAATTTCATGCATTGGAGAAGGCAATGGCAACCCACTTACTGTTCTTGCCTGGAGAATCCCAGGGACGGGGGAGCCTAGTGGGCTACCGTCTATGGCGTCGCACAGAGTCGAACACGACTGAAGCAACTTAGCAGCAGCAGCATCAGCAGTTCCTTTCTTAGGGGCAGTTATCCCTGAGATTGGGACCTGGAAAGGCAGAGCCACCTCCACACACACGTCTTTTCTGTCCCCTTTCCTCTGGAGGAGAGCTCTAGTGAGCCTAGGTCTGTCAGAAAAATTCTTGGCTTTGACGGGATCACACCCGGTGTGTGAACCTGCATACCCGACCTAGGGGCCACAGGGCACCTGTTTTGCTCGAGTGGGTCCTGGAGGGGTGCAGCATAGCAAGAGCTTAAAAATCCATCCAATTTGTCTTTTTTTTTTTTTTACCTCGGAGAGAACGAGTTTGCTCCACCTCCACCCTTTGGCAGTGTGGAGGGAAGAGGGCACCACCCTCTCCCAAAGGGGACATAGGGCCTACCAGGAGAGAAAGGCCCCTTGAGGAGCTGAGCCCAGGTAGGCAGCCAGTGATGTCAAGCACACTCCCGCTGCTTGCTTCTTCATGGGCACTCCCACGATCTGCTAGGAATGTCTTTGCAAGGATCTCAAAGGGAAGGGGAGATACATGGCCCTGTCTCTGGAACTTCAGTCCTCTGAGCAGATCTGGAGGTCTTGAGTTGTATAAGCAAACCCGTTCCTTCCAAATAGAGGCTTGCAAACACACCCCCGGTGGTTGCCTCTTCTTCCCCGAAGAAGTCTTTCTTTCCCCACATGCTGCGAACTCCCTGTCCCAACCTCCAAGAATAGCGCTTCTTGCCATTCCTTTCTTAGAGGCAGTTATCCCTGAGCTTGGGGCCGTAGGGAGTAGCCCCACACTCACAGGGAAAGGCAAAGACTCCTCCATACATCTCCTCTATCCCCTTTGCTCTGGAGGAGAGCTCTAGTGAGCCTAGGTCTTTCAGGAAAATTCTTGGCTTGGACAGGATCTCACCCTGTTTGTGAACCTGCATACCCAACCAGGGGCCACAGAGCACCTGTTTCAGTAAAGTGGGCCCTGAAAGGGTGCAGCCTAGCAGGAGCTTGAAAATCCATTCAATTGCTGTTTTTGTACCTCTGACAGAGCGAGCTTGGCTCCACCCTTTGGCAGTGAGGAGAAAAGAGGCATGACACCCTCCCCAAGGGGACATGGGGCCTACTTCGAGAGGAAAGGCCCCTTGTGGAGATGAGGCCAGGAAGGCACACAGTCGTGTCAAACACACTCCCACTGCTTGCTTCTTCAGGGGCACTCCTGCTATCAGCTAGGAATGTCTTTGCAATGATCACAAAGGGAAGGGGAGATACAGGGCCCTGCTTCTGGACCTCCGGTGCTCTGAGCAAATCTCGAGGTCTCCCGTTGTTGGTCAAGTCAAGGTCAAGGTCAAGTTCAAGGTCAAGTTCAAGTTCAAGGTCAAGGTCAAGTTCAAGTTCAAGGTCAAGGTCAACTTCAAGTTCAAGGTCAAGGTCAAGTTCAGGGTCAAGTTCAAGGTTAAAGTTAAGTTCAAGTTCAAGTTCAAAGTCAAGTTCAAGTTCAAGGTCAAGGTCAAGTTCAAATTCAAGGGCAAGGCAAGGCCCAGCCCAAGGCCAAGGCAAGGGCAAGGGCAACGCCAAGGGCAAGGCCAAGGCCCAGGCCAAGGCAAAGGCCAAGGCCACCAAAGCGAAGCCCAAACCCCGTAACGCCTGACAAAAGGCAGAAGCCACTAGGCCCCTGCGCAGAGGAAGCCACTAAAGGCAGCAAGGCCACAGAGCTCCCCGACTCCCATTCCCACAGGAAGATATGAGGATAAAGGGCCTCATCCCAGCACAGCACCTGCTCCCACCACCACCCAACCCCGGCCCCCGCCCCCCGCAGCACGCCCCCTGAAACAACACTGTCTTCCCAGAAAAGAGAACGGAGAAGCCATGCGTGTGCCAAAGGAGCAAGATGAACGAACGATGCCAGGCCCTCCGAATTTGGGCACACCTGACGCCTCGGAACCCCGGGCCTGGCCGATGGGTCCCCGCCGTTCTCGAGTGGGAGGGGGGTCAACACGTTGGCCGAGAGCCCTTGCCCAGGCCACCCGCAAATCCCCTGAGATGTGATCCGACCACAGGGACCAAGGGCAAACGTACTGCTTGAGGTGCTGGAGGAGCCGGACGAAGCCATGGTGGGAGAGGCACACGGGCACGCTGCAGACTGCTGGCCGAGTGGGCGGGGACCCAGCAGCTCAGGACTCTGGAAAGCGGGAGGCGGCTCCGCCCCCATTGACGTCAATAAGGTTTGGGTGGGTAGATGGAGGGGGCCGCCCCTGGCCTCTTTCCAAGCAGAGACACTGGACGGAGTCCCGTGGAGTGAGTGGGCTTTACCCGGGCACGGCTGTGCCCCGGACCGCCAAGATCCCCGTTGGGGTGGGCGGGCAGTTCGGGGGCTTTGGTTTGTGGCCCTCCCTCTCAGCGGGGGGTGGGATCAATCCCGGGTGGATCAATCAGGGGCCATCAGCAGTGCCAAGGGAGCTCACCGCCCAGGAAACGCCCCTAGGTCCCTTTGAATTGGCCACCAACGCCCCCTTTCCCAGCCTGCCTTGCTCTGGGATTTCCCGCCTTTTCACATTCCACAGGTCCCTGGGCCTCGACTGTCCCCCGCTGGCTCCTCTGAGGCATTCTGGGACACCAGACGCTCTCTCCAGCGCCTCCACCTAGATCCCTCGCTGTCCTCGCCTCTGTTTCCCCCCTGCCCCCTCCCCAACTCCTCCGTGGGCTCTTGGCATCCTTTCCCTACAGCAGTCCCAGAGTGCCACCCCCGAGGGCTTTGAGTTGCCTGGAGCCCAAGGCTCCGGCCAGAGACCTGAGGGGCCAGCGTCTGGACTGGCAGCTAATGCCATTTGGGGCTTTTCTCACGTGGAGCCTGAGGCCCGCATATCCACGGGCAACCCCCCAGCGCGAGTGCCCTGGAGATACCCGACCAAGGGGACAGTGTACCCCCTACTGTGGGGAAGGAGGTTCCTGTTTTCCCTGCACTGGTTCGACTTTCACGCCGAGGATCGATCACACCATGGTGGCAAGTGGAATAGCCCTGAGAGAAAGCCTCATGGGAAGACTCGAGGGAAAGCCACAGATCCCTTGATCCACGGGACGGGAAGCGTGACACTGCTGCTACCGCTCAGGAGGAAAGCGCACGTGCATGACCCCACTCGAGCCGAGGACTGATGCCACTTGGGAGACTCCAGAAGTACGCCAAGATCCATGTCAGCACTGGAGAGCAATCCTCAGGTTCCAGTCCCGACTCCACACAAGGTCTTAGGCCCCGGCATCGACGGGAGAGGAATCCTAAGAGGGCCCCTAGCACCTCGCATGGGGACCGGCCTTTCCTGAGGTCACCAGAGCGGGTCCCTGAGGTCTCTCGTCGAAACTCGAGAGCACCTGCCGCAACTCGAGAAAATCCAGGAGGTTCTCCCCTCCAGGCGAGATGAGGCCCATTTCCGCTGAGGCGTCTCGAGGCTAATCACAACTAACCTCTGGAACTTCCAAAGGGTCCTTCACACCCTTGCTGCAAGTCAAGAAGATCTCCGACATACCCATCTCCACTCGAGAGGAAGGACGAGGGTCCCGCCCACATCCAGCGGAGCCCCGTTTCCGCCTCTGAGCTCGAGAAGAGGGATCCTTTCCCTTCGTCGTCGGGAAAGAATTCCAGGCCTTCGCGTCGCATCTCAAGAGGAGGCGCTTTCAACAGGAAAGACGAGAGGAACTGCAGGGCCTTGCCAGCATTCCAAGAGTCCCCCAGATGTCTAAGTCCATTCAAGAAGAACCTGTTTTCCCTGCACTGCCTCGACGTTCACGCCGAGGATCGACTCACACCACCGTGGCACGTGGGACAGCCCTGTTGGAAAGCCTCGTGGGAAAGCCTCAATGGAAAGCGACAGATCCCTTGATCCACACGTCGGCAAGCGTGACACTGCTGCTACAGCTTGTGAGGAAATGGCAGGTGCATGCCCCCACACGAGATGAGGAATGACTCCCCTGGCGAGACTCCAGAAGTACGGAAAGATTCATGTCAGCACTGGAGAGGCATCCTCAGGGTCTGGCCCCGACTCCAAAAAGGTCTTAGGCCCCGGCATCGACGGGAGAGGAATCCCGAGAGGCTCCAGAGCAACACGCTTGGGGACTGGCCTTTCCTGAGGCCACCAGAGCGGTCCCTGAGGTCCCGTCTTAAGTTGGAGCACCTGCCACAACTCGAGAAAATCCAGGAGGTTCTCCCCTCCAGGCGAGATGAGGCCCATTTCCGCTGAGGCGTCTCGAGGATAATCACACCTAACATCTGGAATTTCCAAAGGGTCCTTCACACCCTTGCTGCAACTCAAGAAGTTCCCCGACATACCCAGTCTCCACTCAAGACGAAGCACGAGAGTCCCGCCCACATCCAGAGGAGCCCCGTTTCCGCCTCATAGCTCAAGAGGATGGATCCTTTCCCTGCGTGGTCGGGAAAGAGTTCCCGGCGTTCCCGTCGCATCTCAAGTGGAGGCGCTCTGCACAGGAAAGGCCAGAGGAACTCCACGGTCGTGCCACCATTCCCAGAGTCCCCCAGATGTCTCAGTCCATTCCAGGAAACCCTGTTTTCCCTTCACTGCCTCGACTTTCAAGCCGAGGATCGACTCACAACACAGTGGCACGTGGGACAGCCCTGAGGGAAAGCCTCATGGGAAAGCCT
The DNA here is from genome assembly GCF_001704415.2 of Capra hircus. NCBI lineage: Eukaryota > Metazoa > Chordata > Mammalia > Artiodactyla > Bovidae > Capra > Capra hircus. The sequence continues at coordinate 15,912 of NW_017198292.1, forward strand.
CGTGGGAAAGCACCGAGGGAAAGCCACTGATCCCTTGATCCTCCCGACGGGAAGCATGACATTGCTTGCTACAGCTCGGGAGGAAAGCACAAGTGCATGCCTCCACACGAGACGAAGACTCACTCCTCAGGGGATACTCCAGAAGTACCCCAAGATCCATGTCAGCACTGGAGAGGAATCCTCAGGTTCCGGAACCGACTCCACAAAAGGTCTTAGGCACCAGCATCGACAGTACAGGAATCCTGACAGGCCCCCGAGCAACTCGCATGGGGACTGGCCTTTCCGGAGGCCACCAGAGCGTGTCCCTGAGGTCCCCTTGGTAAGTCGAGAGCACCTGCCGCAACTCGAAAAAATCCAGGAGGTTCTCCCCTCCAGGCGAGATGAGGCCCATTTCCGCTGAGGCGTCTTGAGGCTAATCTCACCTAACCTCTAGAACTTCCAAAAGGTCCCTCACACCCTTTGTGCAACTCAAGAAGTTCCCTGACATACCCGTCTCCACTCGAGAGGAAGCACGAGAGTCCTGCCCACATCCAGAGGAGCCCGGTTTCCGCCTCTGAGCTCGAGAGGAGGGATCCTTTCCCTGCGTGGTCGGTCAAGTATTCCCGGCGTTCCGGTCGCATCTCAAGAGGAGGCGCTCTCTACAGGAAAGGCGAGAGGAACTCCAGGGTCGTGCCACCATTCCCAGAGTCCCAAAGATGTCTCAGTTAAATCCAATGAAAACTCTTTTCCCTGCACTGCCTCGACTTTCAAGCCGAGCATCGACTCACACCACGCTGGTACGTGGGACAGCCCTGTGGGAAAGCCTCGTGGGAAAGCCTCTTGGGAAAGCCTCGAGGGAAAGCCACAGATTCCTTGATCCAGGCGAAGGGAAATGTGACACTGCTGCTACAGCTCGGGATGAAAGCGCACGTGCATGCCCCCACTCGAGACGAGGACTGACTCCCCTTGGGAGACTCCAGAAGTACCCCAAGATCCATGTCAGCACTGGAGAGGAATTCTCAGGTTCCGGCACTGACTCCACACAAGAGTCTTAGGCCCCGGCATCGACGGGAGAGGAATCCCGAGAGGCCCCCGATGCAACTCGCATGGGGACTGGCCTTTCCTGAGGCCACCAGAGCGGGTCCCTGAGGTCCCCGTCGTAAGTCGAGAGCACCTGCCGCAACTCGAGAAAATCCAGGAGGTTCTCCCCTCCAGGCGAGATGAGGCCCATTTCCGCTGAGGCGTCTCGAGGCTAATCACACCTAACCTCTGGAACTTCCAAAGGGTCCTTCACACCCTTGCTGCAACTCAAGAAGTTCCCCGACATACCTGTCTCCACTCGAGAGGAAGCACGAGAGTGCCGCCCACATCCAGAGGAGCCCCGTTTCCGCCTTCTTAGCTCGAGAGGAGGGATCTTTCCCTGCGTGGTCGGGAAAGAATTCCCGGCGTTCCCGTCACATCTCAAGAGGAGGCAACTCCACAGGAAAGGCGAGAGGAACTCCAGGGTCGTGCCACCATTCCCAGAGTCCCCCAGATGTCTCAGTCCATTCCAGGGAGAAGCTGTTTTTCCCTGCACTGCCTCGACTTTCAAGCAGAGGATCGACTCACACCACAGTGGCACGTGGGACAGCCCTGTGGGAAAGCCTTCGTGGGAAAGCCTCGAGGGAAAGCCACAGATCCCTTGATCCACGCGAAGGGATGCATGACAACTGCTGCTACAGCTTGGGAGGTAAAGTGCACGAGCAGCCCCCACTCGAGACGAGGACTGACTCCCCTTGGGAGACTCCAGCAAGTACCCCAAGATCCATGTCAGCACTGGAGAGGTATCCTCAGGTTACCGGCACCAGACTCCACACAAGGTCTTAAGGCCACGGCATCTACGGGAGAGGAATCCCGAGAGGCCCCGAGCAACTCGCATGGGGACTGGCCTTTCCTGAGGCCACCAGAGCGGGTCCCGAGGTCCCCGTCGTAAGTCGAGAGCACCTGCCGCAACTCGAGAAAATACCAGGAGGTTCTCCCCTCCAGGCAGAGAGTGAGGCCCATTTCCGCTGAGGAGTCTCGAGGCTAATCACACCTAACCTCTGGAACTTCCAAAGGGTCCTTCACACCCTTGCTGCAACTCAAGAAGTTCCCCGACATACCCGTCTCCACTCTGAGAGGAAGCACTGAGAGTCCCGCCACATCCAGAGGAGCCCCGTTTCCGCCTCCTTAGCTCGAGAGGGGGATCCTTTCCCTGCGTGGTCGGGAAAGAATTCCCGGCGTTCCCGTCGCATCTCAAGAGGAGGCGCTCTCAACAGGAAAGGCGAGAGGAACTCCAGGGTCGTGCCACCATTCCCAGAGTCCCCCAGATGTCTCAGTCCATTCCAGGAAACCCTGTTTTCCCTGCACTGCCTCGACTTTCAAGCCGAGGATCGACTCACAACACAGTGGCACGTGGGACAGCCCTGAGGGAAAGCCTCGATGGGAAAGCCTCGTGGGAAAGCACTCGAGGGAAAGCCACTGATCCCTTGATCACTCGCGAACGGGAAGCATGACATTGCTTCTACAGCTCGGGAGGAAAGCACAAGTGCATGCCTCCACACGAGACGAAGACTCACTCCCTCAGGGGATACTCCAGAAGTACCCCAAGATCCATGTCAGCACTGGAGAGGAATCCTCAGGTTCCGGCACCGACTCCACAAAGGTCTTAGGCACCAGCATCGACAGGTAGAGGAATCCTGACAGGCCCCCGAGCAACTCAGCATGGGGACTGGCCTTTCCTGGAGGCCACCAGAGCGGTGTCCCTGAGGTCCCCGTTCGGTAAGTCGAGAGCACCTGCCGCAACTCGAGAAAAATCCAGGAGGTTCTCCCCTCCAGGCGAGATGAGGCCCATTTCCGCTGAGGCGTCTCGAGGCTAATCTCACCTAACCTCTAGAACTTCCAAAAGGTCCCTTCACACCCTTTGCTGCAACTCAAGAAGTTCCCCTGACATACCCGTCTCCACTCGAGAGGAAGCACGAGAGTCCTGCCCACATCCAGAGGAGCCCGGTTTCCGCCTCTGAGCTCGAGAGGAGGGATCCTTTCCCTGCGTGGTCGGTCAAAGTAATTCCGGCGTTCCGGTCGCATCTCAAGAGGAGGCGCTCTCTACAGGAAAGGCGAGAGGAACTCCAGGGTCGTGCCACCATTCCCAGAGTCCCCAAAGATGTCTCAGTTCAAATCCATGGAAAACTCTTTTCCCTGCACTGCCTCGACTTTCAAGCCGAGCGATCGACTCACACCACGCTGGTACGTGGGACAGCCCTGTGGGAAAGCCTCGTGGGAAAGCCTCGTGGGAAAGCCTCGAGGGAAAGCCACAGATTCCTTGATCCACGGCGAAGGGAAATCGTGACACTGCTGCTACAGCTCGGGAGAAAGCGCACGTGCATGCCCCCACTCGAGACGAGGACTGACTCCCCTGGGAGACTCCAGAAGTACCCCAAGATCCATGTCAGCACTGGAGAGGAATTCCTCAGGTTACCGGCACCGACTCCACACAAGGTCTTAGGCCCCGGCATCGACGGGAGAGGAATCCCGAGAGGCCCCCGAGCAACTCGCATGGGGACTGGCCTTTCCTGAGGCCACCAGAGCGGGTCCCTGAGGTCCCCAGTCGTAAGTCGAGAGCACCTGCCGCAACTCGAGAAAATCCAGGAGGTTCTCCCCTCCAGGGAGAGATGAGGCCCATTTCCGCTGAGGCGTCTCGAGGCTAATCACACCTAACCTCTGGAAACTTCCAAAGGGTCCTTCACACCCTTGCTGCAACTCAAGAAGTTCCCGACATACCTGTCTCCACTCGAGAGATCCAGAGGAGGCCTCCGTGTCCGCCGTCCTAGCTCGAGAGTGCGGATCCTTTCGCTGCGTGTTCGGCAAAGAAATTCCCGGCGTT
>NW_017198293.1:0-7748 GCF_001704415.2 Capra hircus
CGGAACACCGGGAATTCTTTCCCGACCACGCAGGGAAAGGAACCCTCCTCTCGAGCTAGGAGTCGGAAACGGGGCTCCTCTGGATGTGGGCGGACTCTCTTGCTTCCTCTCGAGGTCAGACGGGTATGTCGGGGAACTTCTTGAGTTGCAGCAAGGGTGTGAAGGACCCTTTGGATGTTCCAGATGTTAGGTGTGATTAGCCTCGAGAAGGCTCAGCGCAAATGGCCTCATCTCGCCTGGAGGGGAGAACCTCCTGGATTTTCTCGAGTTACAGCAGGTGCTCTCGACTTACGTCGGGGACCTCAGGGACCCGCTCTGGTGGCCTCAGGAAAGGTCAGTCCCCATGCGAGTTGCTCGGGGGCCTCTCGGGATTCCTCTCCCGTCGATGCCGGTGCCTAAGACCTTGTGTGGAGTCGGTGCCGTAACCTGAGTATTCGTCTCCAGTGCTGACATGGATCTTTGGGTACTTCTGGAGTCTCCCTAGGGGAGTCAGTCGTTGTCTCGAGTGGGGGCATGCACGTGCCCTTTCCTCCCGAGCTGTAGCAGCAGTGTCGCGCTTCCCTTCGCGTGGATCAATGGATCTGTGGCTTTCCCTCGAGGCTTTCCCATGAGGCTTTCTGACGAGGCTTTCCCACAGGGCTGTCCCACGTGCCACCGCGGTGTGAGTCGATCCTCGGCTTGAAAGTCGAGGCAGTGCAGGGAAAACATGTTTCCCTGGAATGGACTGAGACATCTGGGGGACTCTGGGAATGGTGGCACGACCCTGGAGTACCTCTCGCCTTTCCTGTGGAGAGCGCCTGCTGTTGAGATGCGACGGAAACGCCGGGAATTCTTTCCCGACCACTCAGGGAAAGGATCCCTCCTCTGGAGCTAGGAGGCTGAAACGGGGCTCCTCTGGATGTGGGCGGGACTCTCGTGCTTCCTCTCGAGTGGAGACGGATATGTCGGGGAACTTCTTGAGTTGCAGCAAGGGTGTGAAGGACCGTTTGGAAGTTCCAGAGGTTAGGTGTGAATAGCCACGAGACGCCTCAGCGGAAATGGGCCTCACCTCGCCTGGAGGGGAAAACCTGGATTTTCTCGAGTTGCGGCAGTTGCTCTCGACTTAGGACGGGGACGTCAGGGACCCACTCTGGTGGCCTCAGGAAAGGCCAGGCCCCATGTGAGTTGCTCGGGGGCCTCTCGGGATTTCTATCCCGTCAATGCCGGGGCCTAAGATCTTGTGTGGAGTGGGATCTGGAACCTGAGTATTCCTCTCCAGTGCTGACATGGATCTGGGGGTACTTCTGGAGTCTCCCCAGTGGAGTCAGTCCTCGTCTCGAGTGGGGGCATGCACGTGCGCTTTTCTCCCGAGCTGTAGCAGCAGTGTCACGCTTCCCTTCGCGTGGAAAAGGCATCTGTGGCTTTCTCTCGAGGCTTTCCCGGAGGGCTGTTCCATGTACCACAGTGGTGTTAGTCGATCATCGGCTTCAAAGTCGAGGCAGTGCAGGGAAAACAGGTTGCCCTGGAATGGAGTGAGACATCTGGGGGACCCTGGCAATGGTGGCACGACCCTGGAGTTCCTCTCGCCTTTCTTGTGGAGAGCACCGCCTCTTGAGATGCGACGGGAACGCCGGGGAATTCTTTCCAGACCACGCAGGGAAAGGATCCCACCTCTCGAGCTAGGAGGCGGAAACGCGGCTCCTCTGGATGTGGGCGGGACTCTCGTGCTTCCTCTCGAGTGGAGACGGGTATGTCGGGGAACTTCTTGAGTTGCAGCAAGGGTGTGAAGGACCCTTTGGAAGTTCCTTAGGTTAGGTGTGATTAGCCTCAAGCCGTCTCAGCGGAAATGGGCCTCATCTTGTCTGGAGGGGAGAACCTCCTGGATTTTCTCAAGTTGCAGCTGGTTCTCGCGACTTACGACGGGGACCTCAGGGACCCACTCTCTTGGCCTCAGGAAAGGCCAGTTCCCAAGCGAGTTGTGCAGGGGCCTCTTGGGATTCCTCTCCCGTTTATGCTGGGGCCTAAGACCTTGTGTGAAGTCGGTGCCGGAACCTGAGGATTCCTCTCCAGTGCTGACATGGATCTTGGGGTACTTCTGGACTCTCCCCAGGGGAGTCAGTCCTCGTCTCAAGTGGGAGCAGGCACTTGCGCTTTCCTCCCGAGCTGTAGCAGCAATGTCACGCTTCCCGTCGAATGGATTCAAGGGATCTGTGTCTTTCCCTCAAGGCTTTCCCTGGAGGCATTTACACGAGACTTTCCCACAGGGCTGTCACACGTGCCACCGTGGTGTGAGTCGATCCTCGGCTTGAAAGTCGAGGCAGTGCAGGGAAAACAGGTTTCCCTGGAATGGACGGAGATATCTGGGGGACTCCGGAATGGTGGCATGACCCTGGAGTTCCTCTCGCCTTTCCTGTGGAGAGCGCCTCCTCATCAGATGCGCCGGGAACGATGGGAATTCTTTCCCGACCACGCAGGGAAAGGATCCTCCTCTCGAGCTAGGAGGCGGAAACGGGGCTCCTCTGGATGTGGGCGGGACTCTCGTGCTTCCTCTCGAGTGCAGACGGGTATGTCGGGGAACTTCTTGAGTTGCAGCAAGGGTGTGAAGGACCCTGTGGAAGTTCCAGAGGTTAGGTGTGATTAGCCTCAAGACGTCTCAGCGGAAATGGGCCTCATCTTGTCTGGAGGGGAGAACCTCCTGGATTTTCTCGAGTTGCGGCAGGTGCTATCGACTTTGACGGGGAACTCAGGGACCCGATCTGGTGGTCTTAGGAAAGGCCAGTCACCATGCGAGTTGATCGGGGGCCTCTCGGAGATTCCTCTCCCGCGATGCCGGGGCCTAAGACCTGTGTGTGGAGTCGGTGCCAGGACCTGAGGATTCCTCTCCAGTGCTGACATGGATCTTGGGGTACTTCTGGAGTATCCCAAGGGGAGTCAGTCCTCGTCTCGAGTGGGGGCATGCACGTGCGCTTTCCTCCCGAGCTGTAGCAGCAGTGTCGCGCTTCCCTTCGCGTGGATCAAGGGATCTGTGGCTTTCTCTCGAGGCTTTCCCGGAGGGCTGTTCCATGTACCACAGTGGTGTGAGTCGATCCTCGGCTTGAAAGTCGAGGCAGTGCAGGGAAAACAGGTTGCCCTGGAATGGAGTGAGACATCTGGGGGACCCTGGCAATGGTGGCACGACCCTGGAGTTCCTCTCGCCTTTCTTGTGGAGAGCACCTCCTCTTGAGATGCGACGGGAACGCCGGGAATTCTTTCCAGACCACGCAGGGAAAGGATCCCACCTCTCGAGCTAGGAGGCGGAAACGGGGCTCCTCTGGATGTGGGCGGGACTCTCGTGCTTCCTCTCGAGTGGAGACGGAAATGTTGGGGAACTTCTTGAGTTGCAGCAAGGGAGTGAAGGACCCTTTTGAAGTTCGAGAGGTTAGGTGTAATAAGCCGTGAGACGCCTCAGCGGAAATTGGCCTCATCTCGCCTGGAGGGGAGAACCTCCTGGATTTTCTCGAGTTGCAGCAGGTGCTCTCGACTTACGACGGGGAGCTCATGGACTCGCTCTGGTGGCCTCAGGAAAGGCCAGTCCCCATGCGAGTTGCTCGGGGGCCTCTCGGGATTCCTCTCCCGTCGATGCCGGGGCCTAAGACCTTGTGTGGATTCGGGGCCGGGAACTTAGGATTCCTCTCCAGTGCTGACATAGATCTTGGGGTTCTTCTGGAGTCTCCCCAGGGGAGTCAGTCCTCGTCTAGAGTGGGGGCATGCACCTGCGCTTTCCTCCCGAGCTGTAGCAGCAGTGTCACGCTTTCCTTCGCGTGGATCAAGGGATCTGTGGCTTTCCCTCGAGGCTTTCCCACGAGGCTTACCCACAGGGCTGTCCCACGTGCCACCGTGGTGTGAGTCGATCCTTGGCTTGAAAGTCGAGGCAGTGCAGGGAAAACATGATTTCCTGGAATGGACTGAGACATCTTTGGGCTCTGGGAATGGTGACACGACCCTGGAGTTCCTCTCACCTTTCCTGTGGAGAGCGCCTCCTCTTGAGATGCGACGGGAACGCCGGGAATTCTTTCCCGACCACGCAGGGAAAGGATCCCACCTCTCGAGGTAGGAGGCAGAAACGGGGCTCCTCTGGATGTGGGTGGGACTCTCGTGCTTCCTCTCGAGTGGAAACGGATATGTCGGGAATTTCTTGAGTTGCAGCAAGGGTGTGAAGGACCCTTTGGAAGTTCCAGAGGTTAGGTGTGATTAGCCTCGAGACGCCTCAGCGGAAATGGTCCTCATCTCGCCTGGAGGGGAGAACTTCCTGGATTTTCTCGAGTTGCGGCAGGTGCTATCGACTTACGACAGGAACCTCAGGGACCCGCTCAGGTGGCCTCTGGAAAGGTCAGTCCCCATGCGAGTTGCTCGGGGGCCTCTCGGGATTCCTCTCCCGTCGATGCAGGGGCCTAAGACCTTGTGTGGAGTCGGTGCCGGAACCTGAGGATTCCTCTCCAGTGCTGACATGGATCTTGGGGAACTTCTTTAGTCTCCCCAGGGAAGTCAGTCCTCGTCTCTAGTGGGGGCATGCACGTGCGTTTCCTCCCAAGCTGTAGCAGCAGTGTCATGCTTCCCTTCGCGTGGATCAACGGATCTGTGGCTTTCCCTCGAGGCTTTCCCACGAGGCTTTCCCACGAGGCTTTCCCACAGGGCTGTCCCACGTGCCACCGTGGTGTGAGTGGATCCTCAGCTTGAAAGTCGAGGCAGTGCAGGAAAAACAGGTTACCCTGTGATGGACTGAGACATCTGGGGGACTCTGGGAATGGTGGCACGAACCTGGAGTTCCTCTCGCCTTTCCTCTGGAGAGCGCCTCCTCCTGAGATGCGACGGCAACGCCGGGAATTCTTTCCCGACCACGCAGGGAAAGGATCCCTCCTCTCGAGCAAGAGGCGGAAACGGGGCTCCTCTGGATGTGGGCGGGACTCTCGTGCTTCCTCTCGATTGGAGACGGGAATGTCGGGAACTTCTTGAGTTGCAGCAAGGTTGTGAAGGACCCTATTGAAGTTCCAGAGGTTAGGTGTGGTTAGCCTCGAAACGCCTCAGCGGAAATGGGCCTCATCTCTCCTGGAGGGGAGAACCTCCTGGATTTTCTCGAGGTGCTGTAGGTGCTCTCGACTTATGACGGGGACCTCAGGGGCCCGCTCTGGTGGCCTCAGGAAAGGCCAGTCCCCATGCGAGTTGCTCGGGGGCCTCTCAGATTCCCCTCCGGGCGATGCAAGGGCCTAAGACCTTGTGTGGAGTCGGTGCCGCAACCTGAGGATTCCTCTCCAGGGATGACATGGATCTTGCGGTACACCTGGGGTCTCCCCAAGGGAGTCAGTCCTCGTCTCGAGTGGGGGCATGCACGTGCGCTTTCCTCCCGAGCTGTAGCTGCAGTGTCACGCTTCCCTTCGCGTGGATCAAGGGATCTGTGGCTTTCCCTCGAGGCTTTCCCACGAGGCTTTCCCACGAGGCTTTCCCACAGGGCTGTCCCACATCCGTGGTGTGAGTCTATCCTCGGCTTGAAAGTGGAGGCAGTGCAGGGAAAACAGGTTTCCCTGGAATGGACTGAGACATCTGGGGGACCCTGGCAATGGTGGCACGACCCTGGAGTTCCTCTCGCCTTTCCTGTGGAGAGTGCCTCCTCTTGAGATGCGACGGGAATGCCGGGAATTCTTTCCCGACCACGCAGGGAAAGGATCCCTCCTCTCGAGGTAGGAGGCGGCTACGGGGCTCCTCTGGTTGTGGGCGGGACTCTCGTGCTTCCTCTCGAGTGGAGACGGGTAGGTCGGGGAACTTCTTGAGTTGCAGCAAGGGTGTGAAGGACCCTTTGGAAGTTCCAGAGGTTAGGTGTGTTTAGCCTCGACACGCCTCAGCGGAAATGGGCCTCATCTCGCCTGGAGGGGAGAACCTCCTGGATTTTCTCGAGTTGCGGCAGGTGCTCTCGACTTACGACGGGGAGCTCAGGGACCCGCTCTGGTGGCCTCAGGAAAGGCCAGTCCAAATGCGAGTTGCTCGGTGGCCTCTCGGGATTCCTCTCCAGTCAATGCCGGGGCCTAAGACCTTGTGTGGAGTCGGTCCTGAAACCTGAGGATTCCTCTCCAGTGCTGACATGGATCTTGGGGTACTTCTGGAGTCTCCCCAGGGGAGTCAGTCCTCGTCTCGAGTGGGGGCATGCACGTGGCTTTCCTCCCGAGCTGTAGGAGCAGTGTCATGCTTCCCTTCGCTTGGATCAGGGGATCTGTGGCTTTGCCTCGAGGCTTTCCCACGAGGCTTTTCCACGAGGCTCTCCCACAGGGCTGTCCCACGTGCCACCGTGGTGTGAGTCCATCCTCGGCTTCAAAGTCGAGGCAGTGCAGGGAAAACAGGTTTCCCTGGAATGGACTGAGACATCTGGGGGAACTCTGGGAATGGTGGCACGACCCTGGAGTTCCTCTGGCCTTTCCTGTGGAGAGCGCCTCCTCTTGAGATGCGACAGGAACGCCGGGAATTCTTTCCCGACCACGCAGGGAAAGGATCCCTCCTCTCGAGCTAGGAGGCGGAAACGGGGCTCCTCTGGAATGTGGGCGGGACTCTCGTGCTTCCTCCTGAGTGAAGAGACGGTAATATCGGGGAACTTCTTGAGTTGCAGCAATGGTGTGAAGGACCCTTTGGAAGTTCCAGAGGTTAGGTGTGATTAGCTCGAAACGCCTCAGCGGAAATGGGCCTCATCTCGTCCTGGAGGGGAGAACCTCCTGGATTTTCTCGAGTGCGGCAGGTGCTCTCGACTTACGACGGGGACCTCAGGGACCCGCTCTGGTGGCCTCAGGAAAGGCCAGTCCCCATGCGAGTTGCTCGGGGGCCTCTCAGATTTCCTCTCCCGTCGATGCAAGGGCCTAAGACCTTGTGTGGAGTCGGTGCCGGAACCTGAGGATTCCTCTCCAGTGGCTGACATGGATCTTGGGGTACTTCTGGGAGTCTCCCCAGGGTAGTCAGTCCTCGTCTCGAGTGGGGCATGCACGTGCGCTTTCCTCCCGAGCTGTAGCAGCAGTGTCACGCTTCCCTTCGCGTGGATCAAGGGATCTGTGGCTTTCCCTCGAGAGTGCTTTCCCACGAGGCTTTCCCACGAGCTTTCCACAGGGCTGTCCCACGTGCCACCGTGGTGTGAGTCGATCCTCGGCTTGAAAGTCGAGGCAGTGCAGGGAAAAACAGGTTTCCCTGGAATGGACTGAGACATCTGGGGGACTACTGGCAATGGTGGCACGACCCTGGAGTTCCTCTCGCCTTTCCTGTGGAGAGCGCCTCCTCTTGTGATGCGACGGGAACGCCGGGAATTCTTTCCGGACCACGCAGGGAAAGGATCCCTCCTCTCGAGTAGGAGGCAGAAACGGGGCTCCTCTGGAGGTGGGTGGACTCTCGTGCTTCCTCTGGAGTGAGACGGATATGTCGGGAATTCTTGAGTTGCAGCAAGGGTGTGAAGGACCCTTTGGAAGTTCCAGAGGTTAGGTGTGATTAGCTCGAGACCGCTCAGCGGAAATGGTCCTCATCTCGCCTGGAGGGAGAACTTCCTGGATTTTCTCGAGTTGCGGCAGGTGCTCTCGACTTACGACAGGAACCTCAGGGACCCGCTCAGGTGGCCTCTGGAAAGGTCAGTCCCCATGCGAGTTTCTCGGGGGCCTCTCGGGATTCTTCCCGTCGATGCAGGGGCCTAAGACCTTGTGTGGAGTCGGTGCCGGAACCTGAGGATTCCTCTCCAATGCTGACATGGATCTTGGGTACTTCTTTAGTCT
>NW_017198294.1:0-7748 GCF_001704415.2 Capra hircus
TGTGGGAGCGCCCTCTCCCACTTGAGATGTGACGGGAAAGCCGGGAATTCTTTCCCGACCCCACGCAGGGAAAGGATCCCTCCTCTCGAGCTAGGAGCGGAAAACGGGGCTCCTCTGGATGTGGGCAGGACTCTCGTGCTTCCTCTCGAGTGTAGTCTGGTATCTGGGGAACTTCTTGAGTTGCAGCAAGGGTGTGAAGGACCCTTTGGAAGTTCCAGAGTTTAGGTGTGATTAGCCTCGAGACGCCTCAGCGGAAATGGGCCTCATCTCGCCTGGAGGGGAGAACCTCCTGGATTTTCTCGAGTTGCGGCAGGTGCTCTCGACTTACGACGGGGACCTCAGGGACCCCGCTCTGGTGGCCTCAGGCAAGGCCAGTCCCATGCGAGTTGCTCGGGGCCTCTCGGTGGATGCCGGGGCCTAAGATCTTGCGTGGAGTAGGTGCCGGAACCTGAGCATTCCTCTCAAGTGCTGAGATGGATCTTGGGGTACTTCTGGAGTCTCCCCAGGGGAGTCAGTCGTCGTCTCGAGTGGGGGAATGCACGTGCGCTTTCCTCCCGAGCGAAGCAGCAGTGTCACGCTTCCCTTCGTGTGGATCAAGGGATCAGGGGCTTTCCCTCGAGGCTTTCCCACGAGGCTTTCCCACGAGGCTTTCCCACAGGGCTGTCCCACGTGCCACCGTGGTGTGAGTCGATCCTCGGCTTGAAAGTCGAGGCAGTGCAGGGAAAACAGGTTTCCCTGGAATGGACTGAGACATCTGGGGGACTCTGGGAATGGTGGCACGACCCTGGAGTTCCTCTCGCCTTTCTTGTAGAGAGTGCCTCCTCTTGAGGTCGGACGGGAACGCCGGGAATGCTTTGCCGACACGAAGGGAAAGGATCCCTCCTCTCGAGCTAGCAGGCGGAATCCTGGCTCCTCTGGATGTGGGCGGGACTCTCGTGCTTCCTCTCGAGTGGAGACGGGTATGTCGGGGAACTTCTTGAGTTGCAGCAAGGGTGTGAAGAAACCTTTGGATGTTCCAGAGGTTAGGTGAATATCCTGGAGACGCCTCAGCGGAAATGGGCCTCAACTCGCCTGGAGGGGAGAACCTCCTGGATTTTCTCGAGTTGCGGCAGGTGCTCTCGACTTACGACGGGGACCTCAGGCACCCGCTCTTGTGGCCACAGGAAAGGCCAGTCCCAAGCGAGTTGCTCGGGGCCTCTCGGGATTCCTCTCCCGTCGAAGCCGGGGCTTAAGACCTTGTGTGGAGTCTGTGCCAGAAACTGAGGATTCCTCTCCAGTGCTGACATGGATCTTGGGGTACTTCTGGAGTCTCTCCCAGGGGAGTCAGTCCATCGCTCGGAAGTGGGGACATGCACGTGCGCTTTCCTCCCGAGCTGTAGCAGCAGTGTCACGCTTCACCTTCGCGTGGATCAAGGGATCTGTGGCTTTCCATCGAGGCTTTCCCAGAGGCTTTTCCCACGAGGGCTTTCCCCACAGGGCTGTCCCACGTGCCACCGTGGTGTGAGTCGATCCTCGGCTTGAAAGTCCGAGGCAGTGCAGGGAAAACAGGTTTCCCATGCAATGGACTGAGAACATCTAGGGGGACTCTGGGAATGGTGGCACGACCCTGGAGTTCCTCTCGCCTTTCCTGTGGAGAGCGCCTCCTCTTGAGATGCGTACGGAATCGCTAGGGAATTCTTTCCCTGACCACGCAGGGAAAGGTATCCCTCCTCTCGAGCTAGCAGGTCGGAAACGGGGCCACTCTGGATATGGGCGGGACTCTCAGGTTACTCTTGAGTGGAGACACGGGTATGTCGGGGAACTTCTTGAGTTGCAGCAAGGGTGTGAAGGACCCTTTGGAAAGTTCCAGAGTGTTAGATGGTGATTAGCCTCGTAGACGCCTCAGCGGAAATGGGCCTCATCTCGCCTGGAGGGGAGAACCTCCTGGATTTTCTCGAGATTGCGGCAGGTGCTCTCGACTTACGATCGGGGACCTCAGGGACCCGCTCTGGTGGCCTCAGGAAAGGCCAGTCCCCATGCGAGTTGCTTCGGGGCCTCTCGGGATTCCTCTCCCGTCGATGCGGGGCCTAAGATCTTGTGTGGAGTCAGTGCTGGAACCTGAGGATTCCTCTGCAGTGCTGACATGGATCTTGGTGTACTTCTGGAGTCTCTCAGGGCAGTCAGTCCTCTACTCAACTGGGGGCATGCACGTGCGCTTTCCTCCCGATCTGTAGCAGCAGTGTCACGCTTCCCTTCACATGGATCAAGGGATCTGTGGCTTTCCCTCGAGGCTTTCCCACGAGGCTTTCCCACAGGGGCTGTCCCACGTGCCACTGTGGTGTGAGTCGATCCTCAGTTTGAAAGTCGAGGCCAGTGCAGGAATAAAGGTTTCCCTGGAATGGACTGAGACATCTGGGGGACTCTGGGAATGGTGGCACGAACCTGGAGTTCCTCTCTATTTTCCTGTGGAGAGCGCCTCCACTTAAGATGCGTTGGAAACGCCTTGGAATTCTTTTCCGACCATGCAGGGAAAGGATCAATCCTCTCGAGCTATGAGGCGGAAACAGGGCTCCTCTGGATGTGGGCGGGACACTCGTGCTTCCTCTCGAGTGGAGACGGGTATGTCGGGGAACTTCTTGAGTTGCAGCAAGGGTGTGAAGGACCCTTTGGAAGTTCCAGATGTTAGATGTGATTAGCCTGGAGACGCTAAGCGGAAATGGGCCTCATCTCGCCTGGAGGGGAGAACCTCCTGGATTTTCTCGAGTTGCGGCAGGTGCTCTCGACTTACGACGGGGACCTCAAGGGACCCGCTCTGGTGGCCTCAGGAAAGGCCAGTCCCCTTGCGAATTGCTCGGGGCCTCTCAGGATTCCTCTCCCGTCTATGCCGGGGCTTAGATCTTGTGTGGAGTAGGTGCCGGAACCTGAGCATTCCTCTCCAGTGCTGACATGGATCTTGGGGTACTTCTGGAGTCTCCCCAGGGGAGTCAGTCGTCGTCTCGGAGTGGGGGAATGCACGTGCGCTTTCCTCCCGAGCTGAAGCAGCAGTGTCACGCTTCCCTTTGCGTGGATCAAGGGGTCAGGGGCTTTCTCTCGAGGCTTTCCAACGAGGCTTTCCCACGAGGCTTTCCCACAGGGCTGTCCCAGGTGCCACAGTGGTGTGAGTCGATCCTCGGCTTGAAAGTCGAGGCAGTGCAGGGAAAACAGGTTTCCCTGGAATGGACTGAAACATCTGGGGGACTCTGGGAATGGTGGCACGACCCCTGGAGTTCCTCTCGCCTTTCCTGTGGAGAGCGCCTCCTCTTGAGATGCGACGGGAACGCCGGGAATTCTTTCCCGACCAGGCAGGGAAAGGATCCTCCTCTCAAGCTAGGAGGCAGAAACGGGGCTCCTCTGGATGTGGGCGGGACTATCGTGCTTCCTCTCGAGTGGAGACCGGTATGTAAGGGAACGTCTTGAGTTGCAGCAAGGGTGTGAAGGACCCTGTGGAAGTTCCAGAGGTTAGGTGTGATTAGCCTCGAAACGCCTCATCGGAAATGGGCCTCATCTCGCCTGGAGGGGAGAACCTCCTGGATTTTCTCGAGTTGCGGCAGGTGCTCTCGACTTACGACGGGGACTTCAAGGACCCGCTCTGGTGGGCCACAGGAAAGTCCAGTCCCCATGCGAGTTGCTCGGGGCCTCTCGGGATTCCTCTCCCGTTGATGCTGGGGCCTAAGACCTTGTGTGGAGTCAGTGCCGGACCTGAGGATTCCTCTTCAGTTGCTGACATGGATCTTGGTGTACTTCTGGAGTCTCCCAAGGGGAGTCAGTCCTCGTCTCGAGTAGCGGCATGCACGTGCGCTTTCCTTCCGAGCTGTAGCAGCAGTGTCGCGCTTCCCTTCGCGTGGATCAAGGGATCAGGGGCTTTCTCTCGAGGCTTTCCAACGAGGCTTTCCCACGAGGCTTTCCCACAGGGCTGTTCCACGTGCCACAGTGGTGTGAGTCGATCATCGGCTTGAAAGTCGAGGCAGTGCAGGGAAAACAGGTATCCCTGGAATGGACTGAGACATCTGGGGGACTCTGTGATTGGTGACACGACCCTGGAGTTCCTCTCGCCTTTCCTGTGGAGAGCGCCTCCTCTTCAGATGCGACGGGAACGCCGGGAATTCTTTCCCGACCACGCAGGGAAAGAATCCCACCTCTCGGGCTAGGCGGTGGAAGGGGGCTCCTCTGGATGTGGGAGGGACTCTCGTGCTTCCTCTCGAGTGGAGACGGGTATGTCGGGGAACTTCTTGAGTGGCAGCAAGGGGTGTGAAGGACCCTGTGGAAGTTCCAGATGTTAGATGTGATTAGACTCGAGACGCATCAGTGGAAATGGTCCTCATCTCGCCTGGAGGGGAAACGTCCTGGATATTCTCGAGTTGCGGCAGGTGCTCTCAACTTACGACGGGGACCTCAGGGACCCGCTGTGTTGGCCTCAGGAAAGGCCAGTCCCCATGCAAGTTGCTTGGGGTCCTGTCGGGATTCCTCTCCCGTCGATGTCGGGTCCTAAGATCTCGTGTGGAGTCGGTGCTGGAACCTGAGGATTCCTCTCCAGTGCTGACATGGATCTTGGGGTACTTCTGGCGTCTCCCAGTGCAGTCAGTCTCTACTCGAGAGGGGGCATGCACGTGCGCTTTCCTCCGAGCTTTAGCAGCAGTGTCACCCTTCCCTTCGCGTGGATCAACGGATCTGTGGCTTTCCCTCGAGGCTTTCCCAAGAGGCTTTCCCACGAGGCTTTCCCACAGGGCTGTCCCACGCGCCACCGTGGTGTGAGTCGATCCTTGGCTTGAAAGTCGAGGCAGTGCAGGGAAATCAGGTTTCCCTGGAATGGACTGAGACATCCAGGGGACTCTGGGAATGGTGGCACGACCCTCGAGTTCCTCTCGCCTTTACTGTGGAGAGCGCCTCCTTCTTGAGATGCGACGGGGAACGCCGGGAATTCTTTCCCGAACACGCAGGGAAAGGATCCCTCCTCTCGAGCTAGGAGGCGGAAACGGGGCTCCTCTGGATGTGGGCGGGACTCTCGTGCTTCCTCTCGAGTGGAGACGGGTATGTCGGGAACTTCTTGAGTTGCAGCAAGGGTGTGAATGACCCTTTGGAAGTTCTAGATGTTAGATGTGATTAGCCTCGAGACGCCTCAGCGGAAATGGGCCTCATCTCGCCTGGAGGGGAGAACCTCCTGGATTTTCTCGAGTTGCGGCAGGTGCTCTCGACTTACGACGGGGACCTCAGGGACCCGCTCTGGTGGCCTCAGGAAAGGCCAGTCCCCTTTCGAATTGCTCGGGGCCCTCTCAGGATTCCTCTCCAGTCGATGCCGGGCCTAAGACCTTGTGTGGAGTCGGTGCCGGAACCTGAGGATTCCTCTCCAGTGCTGACATGGATCCTGGGTACTTCTGGAGTCTCCCCAGGGGAGTCAGTCCTCGTCTCGAGTGGGGCGTGCACGTGCGCTTTCCTCCGAGCTGTAGCAGCACTGTCACGCTTCCCTTCGGTGATCAAGGGATCTGTGGCTTTCCCTCGAGGTTTTCCCTCGAGGCTTTCCCACGAGGCTTTCCCACGAGGCTTCCCACAGGGCTGTCCCACGTGCCACCGTGGTGTGAGTCGATCCTCGGCTTGAAAGTCGAGGCAGTGCAGGGAAAAGAGGTTTCCCTGGAATGAACTGAGACATCTGGGGGACTCTGGGAATGGTGGAACGACCATGGTGCTCCTCTCGGTTTTACTGTGGAGAGCGCCTCCTCTTGAGATGCGACGGGAACACCGGGAATTATTTCCCAGCCAAGCAGGGATAGGATCACTCCTCTAGCTACGAGGTGGAAACGGGGCTCCTCTGGATGTGGGCGGGATCCTCGTGCTTCCTCTCAAGTGGAGATGGGTATGTTGGGGAACTTTTTGAGTTGCAGCAAGGGTGTGAAGGACCCTTTGGAAGTTCCAGAGGTTAGGGTGTGATTAGCCTCGAGACGCCTCAGTGGAAATAGGCCTCATCTGGCTTGGAGGGGAGAGCCTCCTTGATTTTCTCGAGTTGGGGCAGGTGCTCTTCGTCTTCCGACGGGGACCTCAGGGACCCGCTCTGGTGACCTTAGTAAATGCCAGTCCCCATGCGAGTTGCTTGGGAGCCTGCCGGGATTCCTCTCCCGTGGATGCCGGGACCTAATATCTTGTGTGGAGTCTGTGCCGGAACCTGAGGATTCCTCTCCATGACTGACATAGATCTTGGGGTTATTTTTGAATCTCCCCAGGAGAGTTAGTCCTCGGCTCGAATGGGGGCATGCAATGGTGCTTTCCTCCCGTGCTGTAGCAGCAGTGTCACGCTTCCCGTCGTGCCGGGAGCCAGTGTGAAGAAGCCCGCCCGTGACAAGGTCATGAGGAAGGAAGCTGACATGCGCAAGGCGTGCTCAGACTTCAGGGACCCCTCTGGAAATTCCTAAGCATGTACCCCAACAAAAATCTGCCGGCTTTTGTGCTCTGCTTTTCCACTCTTCTGACATTTTCTGGAAAATGTCAATTCAGGGCTTTAGTCTTCTTCATTTGAAAGAGTGTTTCAATTAAAAACCCCTCTGATGGCTTTCTAGCCTGCCTGCAGGACTCATACAGCTGCGCATGTGATTGTTTGAGGCCTGCTGACCGCAGGAGGCAAAGGAAGCTTAAAACATCCTAGGAATGTAGGGGCTTCTGAAGAGTCTAAATCTTTAGAATAGGACTGATGAAAAGTTTCATTTGTTGAGTCAATGCTTGCTGCCAAATTTTCATATCCTTTATTTTTAGATATAGTTGGCGTATAGAAAAAACAAGTAGTAGACCTGGTATTAGCAACATTAGATCTTTGAGTTAAGTACCTTCTTTGTTATATCCCACGGCAAGTTTGTTCTATAGAGATGTAACTTTAATGCTTTAAGGAGATGCAGACTAAAAAAAAAAAAAAACACTTCAGGGGAAACAAAATTAACATTCATTAAGGAAGAGAGCCAAAAAGTGTTAACAAGCCTCTTGGCCAGAAGATAATGTAAATCACCTGAGACCTTTTGTATACAAAATGATATACAGAAAGAATCTGGGTTGCGAACGCTACATAATTTTGTGTTACATTGATCTCTGTGTATCAAAGGCCTTCTGAACAATAAAGGAGGGGGGCCAGTTTCTCGGCCAGCTTCTCGAACTAGTCTCTCGGCCTGGTTTCTTGGGAATCTGGCTCCCCCCGTGTTTTCTCTCTCTTTTCTTCTCTCCCTTCCCTCTCTCTGCTCTTTAACTTCAGGCTGAATCTCCACCTGGGGCGCGGAGGCTCGCCAGGTTACTTACTTGCCCTGGCTGTTAAGACCCGCACGAAAGGAAGCTTAAGGCGAGGCACCCTTAGATACTAGAGCGGGCGCCGGTGTCCCAAAGTAGATGGTGCAAATTCCTTGTCTGGAATTTTATTGGCCTTCCCCGTACACCAAGCTATTCAGCCTCTTCCTCCACTTAATCTTCCTACTACACTACAGTTTCTTAATCTAATCTTATATTAATAAATAAAGAAGTCTTACCATGCCAACACCGTCCACCCTTTAGAATTCCCTGGATCCACCGGGGCTGGACGCCGGCACCGTCGAGTGTATGAAGGGAATCTGTGGTTCTCCCTCCAGGCTTTCCCACGTGCTTTCCCAGGAGCATTCCCACAGGGCTGTCCCACGTGCCACCGTGGTGTGAGTCGATCCTCGGCGTGAAAAGTCGAGGCAGTGCAGGGAAAAGGTTCCTCTGAAATGGACTGAGACATCTGGGGA
>NW_017198295.1:0-7745 GCF_001704415.2 Capra hircus
TCTCGAGCTAATCGCACCTAACCTCTGGAAACTTACAAAGGAAACACCCTTGTGCTGCTGCAACTCAAGAAGTTCCCCGACATACCCGTCTCCACTCGAGAGGAAGCACGAGAGTCCGCCCACATCCAGAGGAGCCCTGTTTTGCCTCCAAAGTTCGAGAGCAGGATCCTTTCCCTGTGTGGTCGGAAAGAATTCCCGTCTTTCCCGCGCATCTCAAGAGGAGGCACTCTCCACAGGAAAGGCGAGAGGAACTCCAGGGTCGTGCCATTTCCAGAGTCCCCAGATGTCAGTCCATTCCAGGGAAACCTGTTTTCCCTGCACTGCCTCGACTTTCAAGCCGAGGATCGACTCACACCACGGTGGCACGTGGGCAGCCCTGTGGGAAAGCCTCGTGGGAAAGCTCGTGGGAAAGCCTCGAGGGAAAGCCCCTGATCCTTGATCCGCGAAGGAAGCGTGACACTGCTGCTACAGCTCGGGAGGAAAGCGCACGTGCATGCCCCCACTCGAGACGAGGACTGACTCCCAGGGGAGACTCCAGAAGTACCCCAAGATCCATGTCAGCACTGGAGAGGAATCCTCAGGTTCCGGCACCGACTCCACACAAGATCTTAGGCCCCGCATCGGAGAGCAAATCCCGAGAGGCCCCGAGCAACTCGCATGGGGACTGGCCTTTCCTGAGGCCACCAGAGCGGGTCCCTGAGGTCCTCATCGTAAGTCGAGAGCACCTGCCGCAACTCGAGAAAATCCAGGAGGTTCTCCCCTCCAGGAGAGATGAGGCCCATTTGTGCTGAGGCGTCTCGAGGCTAATCACACCTAACCTCTGGAACTTACAAAGGGTCCTTCACACCCTTGCTGCAACTCAAGAAGTTCCCGACATACCCGTCTCCACTCGAGAGGAAGCACGAGTGTCCCGCCCACATCTAGAGGAGCCCTGTTTTTGCCTCCAAGTTCGAGAGCAGTGATCCTTTCCCTGTGTGGTCCGGAAAGAATTCCCGTCTTTCCGGCGCATCTCAAGAGGAGGCGCTCTCCACAGGAAAGGCGAGAGGAATTCCAGGGTCGTGCCACCATTCCAGAGTCCCCCAGATGTCTCAGTCCATTCCATGGAAACCTGTTTTCCCTGCACTGCCTCGACTTTCAAGCCGGAGATCGACTCACACCACGGTGGCACGTGGGACAGCCCTATGGAAACCCTCGAGGGAAAGCCTCGAGGGAAAGCCTCAGACCACTTGATCCATGCGAAGGGAAGCGTGACACTGCCGCTGGAGCTCGGAGGAAAGTGCACGCGCATGCCCCCGCACGAAACGAGGACTGACTCCTCTGGGGAGACTCCAGAAGTACCCCAAGATCCATGTCAGCACTGCAGAGGAATCCGCAGGTTCCGGCACCGACTCCACCCAAGGACTTAGGCCCCAGCATCAACGGGAGAGGAACCCGAGAGACCCCCGAGCAACTCGCATGGGGACGGGCCTTTCCTGAGGCCACCAGAGCCGGTCCCTGAGGTCCCAATCGTAAGTCGAGAGCACCTGCCGCAACTCGAGAAAATCCAGGAGGTTCTCCCCCTCCAGGCGAGATGAGGCCCATTTCCGCTGAGGCGTCTCCAGGTTAATCACACCTAACCTCTGGAACTTCCAAAGGCTCCTTCACACCCTGGCTGCATCTCAAGAAGTTCCCGGACATACCCGTCTCCACTCGAGAGGAAGCATGAGAGTCCCGCCCACATCCAGAGGAGCCCCGTTTCCGCCTCATAGCTCGAGAGGAGGGATTATTTCCCTGCGTGTTGGGGAAAGAATTCCCGGCGTTCCTGTTGCATCTCAAGAGGAGGCGGTCTCCACACGAAAGTCGAGAGAAACTCCAGAGTCGTGCCACCATTCCCAGAGTCCCCAGATGTCTCAGTCCATTCCAGGGAAACCTGTTTTCCCTGCACTACCTCGACTTTCAAGCCGAGGATCGACTCACATTACGGTGACACGTGGGACAGCCCTGTGGGAAAGCCTCGTGGGAAAGCCTCGAGGGAAAGACACAGATCCCTGATCCACGAGAAGGCAAGCGTGACACTGCTGCTACAGCTCGGGAGGAAATCGCACGTGCATGCCCCACTCGAGACGAGGACTGACTCCCCCTGGGGAGACTCCAGAAGTACCCCAAGATCCATGTCAGCACTGGAGAGGAATCCTCACGTTCCGGCTCCGACTCCACACAAGGTCTTAAGCCCCCGGCATGGATGGCAGAGAAATCCCGAGAGGCCCCCGAGCAACTCGCATGGGACTCGCCTTTCCTGAGGCCACCAGAGCGGGTCCCTAGGTCCCCGTCGTAAGACGAGAGCACCTGCCGCAACTAGAAACAATCCAGGAGGTTGCCCTCCAGGCGAGATGAGGCCCATTTCCGCTGAGGCGTCTCGAGGCTAATCACTCCTAACATCTGGAACTTCCAAGGGTCCTTCACACCCTTGCTACAACTCAAGAAGTTCCCCGACATTCCGTCTCTACTCGAGAGTAAGCACGAGAGTCCCGCCCACATCCAGAGGAGCCCCATTTCCGCCTGATAGATCCAGAGGAGGAATCGTTTCCCTGCGTGGTCGTGAAAGAATTCCGGCGTTCCCAGCGCATCTCAAGAGGAGGCGCTCTCCACAGGAAAGGCAAGAGGAACTCGAGGGTCGTGCCACCATTCCCAGAGTCCGCCAGAAAATTCCTTGTCGGGAATTTTATTGGCCTTCCGCGTAAACCTAGCTATTCAGCCTTTTTCCTCCAGTTAATCTTCTTACTACCCTATAATTTCTTAATCTCATCTTACATTAATAAATACACAAGACTTTCCACGTCAACGCGTCCATCTCGAATTCCCTGGATCCAGCGGGGCTGGACCCGGCACACTGAGATATCTGGGGGACTCTTGGAATGATGGCACGACACTGGAGTTTCTCTCGCCTTTCCTGTGGAGAGCGCCTCCTCATGAGATGCGACGGGAACACCGGGAATTCTTTCCGGAACATACAGGGAAAGGATACCTGACCGCGAGGTACGAGGCGGAAACGGGGCTCCTCTGGATGTGGGCGGGACTCTCGTGCTTCCTCTCGAGTGGAGTCAGGTATGTTGGGGAACTTCTTGAGTTGTAGCAAGGGTGTGAAGGACCCTTTGGAAGTTCCAGGGGTTAGGTGTGATTAGCCTCGAGACGCCTGAGCGGAAATGGGCCTCATCTCGCCTGGAGGGGAGAACCTCCTGGATTTTCTCGAGTTGCGGCAGGTGCTCTCGACTTACGACGGGGACCTCAGGGACCCGCTCTGGTGGCCTCAGGAAAGGCCAGTCCCCATGCGAGTTGCTCGGGGGCCTCTCGGGATTCCTCTCCCTTCGACGCCGGGGCCTAAGACCTTGTGTGGAGTCGGTGCCGGAACCTGAGGATTCCTCTCCAGTGCTGACATGCATCTTGCGGTACTTCTGGAGTCTCCCCAGGGGAGTCAGTCCTCGTCTCGAGTGGGGGCATGCACGTTCGCTTTCCTCCCGAGCTGTAGCAGAACTGTCACGCTTCCCTTCGCTTGGATCAAGGGATCTGTGGCTTTCCCTCGAGGCTTTCCCAGGAGGCTTTCCCACGAGGCTTTCCCACAGGGCTGTCCCACGTGCCACCATCGTGTGAGTCGGTCCTCCGCGTGAACGTCGAGGCAGTGCAGGGTAAACAAGTTCCTCTGGAAAGGACTGAGACATCTGGGGGACTCTTGGAATGGTGGAACGACCCTGGAGTTCCTCTCACCTTTCTTGTGGCGTGCCTCCTCTTGAGATGCGACAGGTACGACAGGAATTTTTCCCGGCCAATCAGGGTAAGGATCCCTCATCTTGAGCCAGGAGGGGGAATTGGGGCTCCTCTGGATGTGGGTGGTACCCTGGTGATTCCTATGGAGTGGCGACGGGTCTCTCGTGGAACCTCTTGAGTTGCAGCTAGGGTGTGAAGGACCCTTTGGAAGTTCCAGAGGTTAGGTGTGATTAGCGTCGAGACGCCTCAGCGGAAATGGGCCTCATCTCGCCTAGGGGAGAACCTAATGGATTTTCTCTAGTTGCGGCAGGTGCTCTCGACTTACGACGGGGACCTCAGGGACCCGCTCTGGTGGCCTCAGGAAAGGCCAGGCGCCATGCGAGTTGCTCGGGGCCTCTCAGGATTCCTCTCCCTTCGATGCCGGGCCTAAGACCTTGTGTGGAGTCGGTGCCGGAACCTGAGGATTCCTCTCCAGTGTGGACATGGATCTTGGGGTACTTCTGGAGTCTCCCCAGGGGAGTTAGTCGTCGTCTTGTGTGGGGGCATGAACGTGCGCTTTCCTCCCGAGCTGTAGCAGCAGTGTCACGCTTCCCTTTGCATGGATCAAGGGATCTGTGGCTTTCCCTCGTGGCTTTCCCACGAGGCTTTCCCACAGGGCTGTCCCACGTGCCATCGTGGTGTGAGTCGATCCTCGGCTAGAAATTCGAGGCAGTGCAGGGAAATCAGGTTTCCCTGGAATGGACTGAGACATCTCGGGGACTCTGGGAATGGTGGCACGACCCTGGAGTTCCTCTCGCCTTTCCTGTGGAGAGCGCCTCCTCTTGAGATGCGCCAGGAACGCCAGGAATTCTTTCCTGACTACGCAGGGAAAGGATCCCTCCTCTCGAGCTAGGAGGCGGAAACGGGGCTCCTCTGGATGTGGGCGGGTCTCTGGTGCTTCCTCTCGTGTGGAGACGGGTATGTCGGGAACTTCTTGAGTTGCAGCAAGGGTGTGAAGGACCCTTTGGAAGTTCCAGAGGTTAGGTGTGATTAGACTCGAGACGCCTCAGCAGAAATGGCCTCATCTCGCCTGCAGGGAGAACCTCCTGGATTTTCTCGAGTTTCAGCAGGTGCTCTCCAGTTACGACCGGACTTATGTAACCCGCTCTGGTCCGCTCAGGAAATGCAGTCCACTTGCGAGTTGCTAAGGGGCCTCTCGGGATTCCTCTCCGGTCGATGACGGGGCCTAAGACCTTGTTTGGAGTCGGTGCCCGAACCTGAGGTTTCCTCTCCAGTGCTGACATGGATCTTGGGGTACTACTGGAGTCTCCACAGGGGAGTCATCTTCGTCTCCAATGGGGGCATGCACGTGCGCTTTTCTCCGAGCATTAGGAGCAGAGTCAATTTTCCCGTTGGGTTGATCAAGGGTTTTCTTGTTTTCCCTCGAGGCTTTCCACGAGGCTTTCCCACGAGGCTTTCCCACAGGGCTGTCCCACGTGCCACCATCGTGTGAGTCGGTCCTCCACGTGAACGTCGAGGCAGTGCAGGGTAAACAAGTTCCTCTGGAAAGGACTGAGACATCTGGGGGACTCTTGGAATGGTGGAACGACCCTGGAGTTCCTCTCACCTTTCTTGTGGAGCGTGCCTCCTCTTGAGATGCGACAGGTACGACAGGAATTCTTTCCCGCCCAATCAGGGAAAGCATCCCTCACATTGAGCTAGGAGGGGGAATTGGGGCTCCTCTGGATGTGGGTGGTACCCTGGTGATTCCTATGTAGTGGCGACGGGTCTCTCCTGGATCTTCTTGAGTTGCAACAAGGGTGTGAAGGACCCTTTGGAAGTTCCAGAGGTTAGGTGTGATTAGCCTCGAGACGTCTCAGTGGAAATGGGCCTCATCTCGCCTGAAGGGGAGAATCTCCTTCATTTTCTCGAGTTGTGGCAGGTGCTCTCGACTTACAACGGGGACCTCAGGGACCCGTTTTTGTTGGCCTTAGGAAGACCAGTCCCCATGCGAGTTGCTAGAGGGCCTCTCGGGATTCCTCACCGTAGATGCCGGGGCCCAAGACCTTCGGTGGAGTGGGGGCCAGAACCTGAGTATTCCTCTCCAGTGCTGACATGTTTTTGGGATACTTCTGAAGTCTCCCAAGGGGAATCAGTCCTCGTCTCGAGTGGGGGCATGCGCATGCTCCTTCCTCCGAGCTGTAGCAGCAGTGTCATGCTTCCCGTCGCGTGGATCAATGGATCTGTGGCTTTTCCTCTAGGCTTTTCCTAGAGGACTTCCCACGAGGCTTTCCCACAGGGCTGTCCCCCGTGCCACGTGGTGTGAGGCGATCCTCGGCATGAAAGTTTAAGCACTCTGTAAAAACAAGATCCTCTGGAATGGACTGAGACATCTGGGGACGCTTGGAATGGTGGCATGACCATGGAGTTCCTCTCTCCCTTCCTGTGAGAGCGCCTCCACCTGAGATGCGACGGTAATGCCGGAAGTTCTTTCCCGACCAAGCAGGGAAAGGATCCCTCATCTCTAGCTAGGAGGATGAAACGGGGCTACTCTGGATGTGGGCGGGACTCTCGTATTTCCTCACGAGTGGAGACGGGTATGTCGGGGAACTTCTTGAGTTGCAGCAAGGGTGTGAAGGACCCTTTGGAATTTCCAGAGGTTAGGTGTGATTAGCCTCGAGACTCCTCAGCAGAAATGGGCCTCATCTCGCCTGGAGGGGAGAACCTCCTGGATTTTCTCGAGTTGCGGCAAGTGCTCGCGACTTACGACGGGGACCTCAGGGACCCGCTCTGGTGGCCTCAGGAAAGGCCAGTCCCAATGCGAGTTGCTCGGGGGCCTCTCGGGATTCCTCTCCCGTAGATGCTGGGGCCTAAGACCTTGTGTGGAGACAGTGCCGGAACCTGAGGTTTCCTCTCCAGTGCCAACATGGATCTTGGGGTACTTGTGGAGTCTCCCCAGGGGAGTCAGTCCTCGTCTCGAGTGGGGGCAGCCACGTGCGCTTTCCTCCCGAGCTGTAGCAGCAGTGACTCTTCCTTTCGCGTGGATCAAAGGATCTGTGGATTTCCCTCGAGCTTTCCCACGAGGCTTTCCCACGAGGCTTCCCACGAGGCTTTCCCACAGGGCCGTCCCACGTGCCACCTTGGTGTGAGTCGATCCTCGTCTTGAAAGTCGAGGCAGTGCAGGGAAAACACGTTTCCCTGGAATGGACTGAGACATCTGGGGACTCTGGGAATGGTGGCACGACCCTGGAGTTCCTCTCGCCTTTCCTGTGGAGAGCGCCTCCTCTTGAGATGCGACGGGAACGCCATGAATTCTTTCCCGACCACGCAGGGTAAGGATCCCTCCTCTCGAGCTAGGAGGCGGAAATGGGGCTCCTCTGGATGTGGCCGGACTCTCGTGCTTCCTCTCGAGTGGAGACGGGTACGTCGGGGAACTTCTTGAGTTGCAGCAAGGGTGTGAAGGACCCTTTGGAAGTTCCAGAGGTTAGGTGTGATTAACCTCGAGACGCCTCAGCGGAAATGGGCCTCATCTCGCCTGGAGGGGAGAACCTCCTGAATTTTCTCTCGAGTTGCGGGAGGTGCTCTCGACTTATGACGGGGACCTCAGGGACCCGCTCTGGTGGCCTCAGGAAAGGCCAGTCCCCATGCGAGTTTTCTGTGGCCTCTCGGGATTCCACTCCGTCGATGCCGGGGCCTAAGACCTTGTGTGGGGTCGGTTCCGGAACCTGAGGATTCCTCTCCAGTGCTGACATGGATCTTGGGTTACTTCTGGAGTCTCCCCAGGGGAGTCAGTCCTCGTCTCGAGTGGGGATGCACGTGCGCTTTCTCCCAAGCTGTAGCAGCAGTGTCCGCTTCCCTTCGCGTGGATCAAGGGATCTGTGGCTTTCCCTTGAGAATTTTCCCACGAACTTTCCCACGAGGCTTTCCAACAGGGCTGTCCCACGTGCCACCGTGGTGTGAGTCGATCCTTGGCTTGAAAGTCGAGGCAGTGCAGGAAACAGGTTTCGCTGGAATGGACTGAGACA
>NW_017198296.1:0-7745 GCF_001704415.2 Capra hircus
CCGAGCTTCCTGCCAGCTGTAGAGCCAGTGTCACACTTCTCCGTCGCGGGATCAAGTGATCTGAGGCTTTACCACGAGGCTATCCAGAGGGCTGTCCACATGCCGCGAGGTGTGAGTCGAACCTCGGGCGTGAAAGTCGAGGCAGTGCAGGGAAAACAGGTTCCTCTGGAATGGACTGAGACATCTAGGGGACTCTTGGAATGGTGGCACGACTCTGGAGTTCCTCTCGCATTTCCTGTGGAGAGCGCCTCCACTTGAGATGCGACGGGAACGCCGGGAATTCTTTCCCGACGAAGCAGGGAAAGGATCCCACATCTCGAGCTACGAGGCGGAAAGGGGCTCCTCTGGATGTGGGCGGGACCCTCGTGCTTCCTATCGAGAGGAGACGGGTATGTCGGGGAACTTCTTGAGTTGCAGCAAGGGTGTGAAGGACCCTTTGGAAGTTACAGAGGTTAGGTGTGATTAGCCTCCAGACGCTTCAGCGGAAATGGGCTTCATCTCGCCTGGAGGGGAGAACCTCCTGGATTTTCTCGAGTTGCGGCTGGGTGCTCTCGACTTACGACGGGGACTCAGGGACCCGCTCTGGTGGCCTCAGGAAAGGCCAGTCCACATGCGAGTTGCTAGGGGGCCTCTCGGGATTCCTCTACCATCGATGCCGGGGCCAGAGACCTTGTGTGGAGTCGGTGCCGGAACCTGAGGATTCCTCTGCAGAGCTGACATGGATCTTGGGGTACTTCTGGAGTCTCCCCAGGGGAGTCAGTCCTCGTTTGAATGGGCGCATGCACGTGCGCTTACCTCCGAGCTGTGGCAGCAGTGTCATGCTTCCCTTCGCCTGGATCAAGGGATCTGTGGCTTTCCCACGAGGCTTTCGACAGGCTATCCCACGGGCCACCGTGGTGTGAGTCGATCGATGGCTTGAAAGTCAACGTAGTGCAAGGAAAACAGGTTTCCCTGGAATGGACTGAGACATCTGGCGAATCTGGGAATGGTGGCACGACCCTGGACTTCCTCTCGACTTTTCCTGTGGAGAGCGCCTCCTCTTGAGATGCGACGGGAACGCCGGGAATTCTTTCCCGACCGGAGGGAAAGGATCCCTCCTCTCGAGCTAGGAGGCGGAAACGGTGCTCCTCTGTATGTGGGCGGGACTCTCGTGCTTCCTCTCGAGTGGAGACGGGTATGTCGGGAAATTCTGGATTTGCAGCAAGGGTGTAAAGGACCCTTTGGAAGTTCCAGAGTTAGGTGTGATTAGCCTCGAGACGCCTCAGCGGAAATGGGCCTAATCTCGCCTGGAGGGGAGAACCTCCTGGATTTTCTCGAGTTGCGGCAGGTGCTCTCGCTTTCGATACGGACCTCAGGGACCCGCTCTGGTGGCCTCAGGAAAGGCCAGTCCCCATGCGAGTTGCTCGCGGGCCTCTCGGGATTCCTCTCCCGTTGATGCCGGGGGCCTAAGACCTTGTGTGGAGTTGGTTCTGGAACCTGAGGTTTCCTCTCCATTGCTGACATGGATCTTGGGTACTTTGCAGTCTCCACAGGGGAGTCAGTTCTTGTCTCGAGTGGGGCATGCACGAGCGCTTTCCTCCCGAGCTGGAGCAGCAGTGTCACGCTTCCCTTCGAGTGGATCAAGGATCAGTGGCTTTCCCTCGAGGCTTTCCCACGACGCATTCCCAGGAGGCTTTCCCACAGGGCTGTCCCACGTGCCACCGTGGTGTGAGTCGCTCCTCGGCTTGAAAGTCGAGGCAGTGCAAGGGAAAACTGTTTTCCCTGGAATGGACTGAGACATCTGGGGAATCTGGGAATGGTGGCACGAACCTGGAGTTCCTCTCGCCTTTCCTGTGGAGAGTGCCTCCACTTCAGATGTGACGGGAACGCCGGGAATTCTTTCCCGCACACGCAGGGAAAGGATTCCTCCTCTCGAGCTTTGAGGCGGAATCGGGGCTCCTCTGGATGTGGGCAGGACTCTCCTGCTTCCTCTCGAGCGGAGACGGGTATGTCGGGGATCTTCTTGAGCTGCAGCAAGGGTGTGTAGGACCCTTTGGAATTTCCGAGGCTGGTGTGATTAGCCTCGAGACGCCTGTGCGGAAATGGGCCTCATCTCGCCTGGAGGGGAGAATCTCCTGGAGTTTCTCGAGTTGCGGCAGGTGCTCTCGACTTACGACGGGGACTTCAGGGACCCGCTCTGGTGGCCTCAGGAAAGGCCAGTCCACTTGGGAGTTGCTCGGGGCCTCTCAGGATTCCTCTCCCGTCGATGCCGGGTCCTAAAACCTTGTGTGGAGTCGGTGCCGAAACCTGAGTATCCTCTCCAGTGCTGACATGGATCTTGGGGTACTTCTGAAGTCTCCCCAGGGAGTCAGTCCTCGTCTCGAGTCGGGGCATGCACGTGTGCTTTCCTTCCGAGCTATAGCAGCAGTGTCACGCTTCCCTTGGCATGGATCAAGGATCTGTGGCTTTCCCTGGATGCTTTCCCACAAGGCTTTCCCACAGGGCTGTCCCACGTGCCACCGTGGTGTGAGTCGATCCTCGCTTGAAAGTCGAGGCAGTGCAGGGAAAACAGGATTCCCTGGAATGGACTGAGATATCTGGGTGACTCTGGAATGGTGGCACGACCCTGGAGTTCCTCGCGCCTTTCCTGTGGAGAGCGCTTCCTCTTGAGATGCGATGGGTAACGCCGGAAATTCTTTCCCGACCACGCAGGGAAAGGATCCCTCCTCTCGAGCTAGGAGGCGGAAACGGGGCTCTTCTGGATGTGGGTGGGACTCTCGTGCTTCCTCTCGAGTGAAGACGGGTATGTCGTGGATCTTCTTGAGTTGCGGCAAGGGTGTGAAGGACCTTTGGAATTTCCGAGGCTGGTGTGATTAGCCTCGAGACGCCTCAGCGGAAATGGGCCTCATCTCGCCTGGAGGGGAGAACCTCCTGGATTTTCTCGAGTTGCGGCAGGTTGTCTCGACTTACGACGGGGACCTCAGGGACCCGCTCTGGTTGCCTCACGAAAGGCCAGTCGCCATGCGAGTTGCTCGGGGGCCTCTCGGGATTCCTCTCCCGTCGATGCCGGTGGCCTAAGGCCTTGTGTGGAGTCGGTGCCGGAGCCTGAGGATTCCTCTCCAGTGCTGACATGGATCTTTGGGACTTCTGGAGTCTCCCCAGGGGAGTCAGTCCTCGTCTCCAGTGGGGGATGCATGTGCGCTTTCCTCCCGAGCTGTAGCAGCAGTGTCACGCTTCCCTTCGCGTGGATCAAGGGATCAGGGGCTTTCCCTCGAGGCTTTCCCACAAGTCTTTCCCACAGGGCTGTCCCACGTGCCACCGTGGTGTGAGTCGATCCTCGGCTTGAAAGTCGAGGCAGTGCAGGGAAAACAGGTTTCCCTGGAATGGACTGAGACATCTGGGGGACTCTGGGAATGGTGGCACGACCCTGGAGTTCCTCTCGCCTTTCCTGAGAGCGCCTCCTCTTGATGCGACGGAACGGGGAATTCTTTCCCACCACGCAGGGAAAGGATCCCTCCTCTCGAGCTAGGAGGCGGAAACGGGCTCCTCTGGATGTGGGCGGGACTCTCGTGCTTCCTCTCGAGTGGAGACGGGTATGTCGGGAACTTCTTGAGTTGCAGCAAGGGTGTGAAGGACCCTTTGGAAGTTCCAGAGGTTAGGTGTGATTAGCCTCGAGACGCCTCAGCGGAAATGGGCCTCATCTCGCCTGGAGGGGAGAACCTCCTGGATTTTCTCGAGTTGCGGCAGGTGCTCTCGACTTACGACGGGGACCTCAGGGACCCGCTCTGGTGGCCTCAGGAAAGGCCAGTCCCCATGCGAGTTGCTCGGGGCCTCTCGGGATTCCTCTCCGTTGATGCCGGGGCCTAAGACCTTGTGTGGAGTTGGTTCTGGAACCTGAGGTTTCCTCTCCATTGCTGACATGGATCTTGGGGTACTTTGGAGTCTCCCCAGGGCAGTCAGTTCTTGTCTCGAGTGGGGGCATGCACGTGCGCTTTCCTCCCTAGCTGTAGCAGCAATGTCGCGCTTCCCTTCGAGTGGATCGAGGGATCAGTGGCTTTCCCTCTAGGCTTTCCCAGGAGGCATTCCAGGAGGCTTTCCCACAGGCTGTCCCAAGTGCCACCGTGGTGTGAGTCGATCCTCGGCTTGAAAGTCGAGGCAGTGCAGGAAAACAGTTTTCCCTGGAATGGACTGAGACATCCGGGGGGAATCTGGGAATGGTGGCACGACCCTGGAGTTCCTCTCGCCTTTCCTGTGGAGAGTGCCTTCACTTCAGATGTGACGGGAATGCCGGGAATTCTTTCCCGCACACGCAGGGAAAAGATCCCTTCTCTCGAGCTTTGAGGCGGAATCGGGGCTCCTCTGGATGTGGGCAGGATTCTCGTGCTTCCTCTCGAGTGGAGACGGGTATGTCGGGAACTTATTGAGTTGCCGCAAGGGTGTGAAGGACCCTTTGGAAGTTCCAGAGATAGACGTGATTAGCCTCGAGACGCCTCAGCGGAAATGGGCCTCATCTCACCTGGAGGGGAGAACCTCCTGGATTTTCTCGAGTTGCAGGTGCTCTCGACTTTCGACGGGGACCTCAGGGTCCCCGCTCTGGTGGCCTCAGGAAAGGCCAGTCCCCATGCGAGTTGCTCGGGGCCTCTCGGATTCCTCTCCCGTCGATGCGGGGCCTAAGACCTTGTGACGAGTTGGTGCCGGACCTGAGCATTCCTCTCCAAGCTGACATGGATCTTGGGGTACTTCTGGAGTCTCCCAGGGGAGTCAGTCCTCGTCTCGAGTGGCGGCATGCAGTTCGATTCCCTCCGAGCTGTAGCAGCAGTGTCACGCTTCCCGTCGAGTGGATCAAGGGACCTGTGGCTTTCCCTCGAGGCTTTCCCACTAGGCTTTCCCACGAGGCTTTCCCAAGGGTCTGTCCCACGTGCCACCGTGGTGTGAGTCGATCCTCGGCTTGAAATTCGGGCAGTTCAGGGAAAACAGGTTTCCCTGGAATGGACTGAGATATCTGGGGACTCTGGGAATGGTGGCATGACCCTGGAGTCCTCTCGCCTTTCCTGTGGAGAGCGCCTCCTCTTGAGATGCGACGGAACGCAGGGAATTCTTTCCCGACCCGCAGGGAAAGGATCCCTCCTCTCGAGCTAGGAGGCGGAAACGGGGCTCCTCAGGATGTGGGGGGAACTCTCGTGCTTCCTCTCGAGTGGAGACTGGTATGTCGGGGAACTTCTTGATTTGCAGCAGGGTGTGAAGGACCTTCTGGAGTCTCTCCAGGGGAGTCAGTCCCTCGTCTCGAGTGGGGCACGCACGTGCACTTTCCTCCGAGCTGTAGCAGCAGTGGCGCTCTTCCCTTCGCGTGGATCAAGGGATCTGTGGCTTTCAATTGAGGCTTTCCCACGAGGCTTTCCCAGGAGGCTTTCCCACAGGGCTCTCCCACCTGCCACCGTCGTATGAGTCGATCCTCGGCTGGAAAGTCGAGGCAGTGCACGGAAAAACAGGTTTCCCTGGAATGGACTGAGACATCTGGGGGACTCTGGGAATGGTGGCACGACCCTGGAGTTCCTCTCGCCTTTAGTGTGGATAGCGCCTCCTCTTGAGATGCGACGGGAACGCGGAATTCTTTCCCGACCACGCAGGGAAAGGATCCCTCCTCTCGAGCTAGAAGCCGGAAACGGGGCTCCTGGATGTGGGCAGAACTCTCGTGCTTCCACTCGAGTGGAGACGGGTATGTCGGGGAACTTCTTGAGTTGCAGCAAGGGTGTGGATGACTCTTTGGAAGTTCTAAAGGTTAGGTGTGATTAGCCTCGAGACGCCTCAGCGGAAATGGGCCTCATTTCGCCTAGAGGGGAACCTCCTGGATTTTCTCGAGTTGCGCAGGTGCTCTCGACTTATGTCGGGGACCTCAGGGACCTGCTCTGGTGGCCTCAGGAAAGGCCAGTCCCCAAGCAAGTTGCTCGGGGGCCTCTAGAGATTCCTCTCCCGTCGATGCCGGGCCTAAGATCTTGTGTGGAGTCGGTGCCAGAAATGAGCATTCCTCTCCAGTGCTGACATGGATCTTGGGGTACTTCTGGAGTCTCCCCAGGGGAGTCAGTCCTCGTCTGGAAGTGGGGCATGCACGTGCGCTTTCGTCCAGCTGTAGCAGCAGTGTCGCGCTTCCCTTCCCGGGATCAAGGGATCTGTGGCTTTCCCTAGAGGCTTTCCCACGAAACTTTCTCACGAGGCTTTCCCAGAGGCTATCCCACAGGGCTGTCCCACGTGCCACCGTGGTGTGAGTTGATCCTCGACTTGAAAGTCAGGCAGTGCAGGGAAACAGGTTTCCCTGGAATGGACGGAGACATCTGGTGTCTCTGGAATGATGGCAAGACCCTGGAGTTCCTCTCGCCTTCCTGTGGAGAGCGCCTCCTCTTGAGATGCGACGGGAACGCCGGGAATTCTTTCCCGAACACGCAGCGAAAGGATGCCTCCTCTCGAGGTAGGAGGCGGAAACGGGGCTCCTTTGGATGTGGCGGGACTCTCATGCTTCCTCTCGAGTGGAGACGGGTATGTCGGGAACTTCTTGTGTTGCATCAAGGGTGTAAAAGGACCCTTTGGAAGTTCCAGAGGTTAGGTGTGATTTGCCTGGAGACGCCTCAGCGGAAATGGGCCTCATCTCGCCTGGAGGGGAGAACCTCCTGGATTTTCTCGATTTTGCGGCAGGTGCTCTCGACTTTCCACGGGGACCTCAGGGACCCGCTCTGGTGGCCTCAGGAAAGGCCAGTCCCCATGCGAGTTGCTCAAGGGCCTCCCGGGATTCCGCACCCGTTTGCCAGGGGCATAAGACCTTGTGTGGAGTTAGCACCGGAACCTGAGGATTCCTCTCCAGTGCTGACATGGATCTTGGGTACTTCTGGAGTCTCCCAGGGGCGTCAGTCCTCGTCTCGAGTGGGGCATGCACGTGCGCTTTCCTCCGGAGTTTGTAGCAGCAGTGTCACCCTTCCTTCGCGTGGATCAAGGGATCTGTGGCTTTCCCTCGAGGCTTTCCCTTGAGGCTTTCCACGAGCTTTCCCACAGGGCTGACCCACGTGCCACCGTGGTGTGAGTCGATCCTCGGTTGAAAGTCGAGGCAGTGCAGGGAAAGCAGGTTTCCCTGGAATGGACTGAGACATCTGGGGACTCTGGAATGGTGGCATGACCGGGAGTTCCTCTCGCCTTTCCTGTGGAGAGCGCCTCCTCTTGAGATGCGACGGGAACGCCGGGAATTCTTTCCCGACACGCAGGGAAAGGTCCCTCCTCTCGAGCTTGGAGGCGGAAACGGGGCTCCTTTGGATGCGGGCGCTCGTGCTTCCTCTCGATGTGGAGACGGGTATGTCGGGGAACATCTTGAGTTGCAGAAGGGTGTGAAAGACCCCTTTGGAAGTTCCAGATGTTAGATGTGATTAGCCTCCAGACCCCTCAGCTGGAAATGGGCTTCATCTCGCCTGGAGGGGAGAACCTCCTGGATTTTCTCGAGTTGCGGCAGGTGCTCTCGAATTATAATGGGGACCTCAGGGACCCGCTCTGGTGGCCTCAGGAAAGGCCAGTCCCCATGGGAGTTGCTCGGGTGCCTCTCGGGATTCCTCTCCCGTCGATGCCGTGCCTAAGACATTGTGTGGAGTCGGTGCCGGAACCTGAGGATTCCTCTCCAGTGCTGACATGGATCTTCGGGTACTTCTGGAGTCTCCCCAGGGGAGTCAGTCCTCGTTTCGAGTGGGGGCATGCACGTGCCTTTCCTCCGAGCTGTAGCAGCAGTGTCACAC
>NW_017198297.1:0-7744 GCF_001704415.2 Capra hircus
AGAAATATCAAGAATCTCAGATTGCAGATGAACCACCTTATGGAGAAAGTGAAGAGAACTAAAGAGTCTCCTGATGAAGTGAAAGAGGAGAGTGAAAAAGTTAGTTAAAGCTCAGCATTCAGAAAACTAAAATCATTGCATCCAGTCATCACTTCATGGCAAATAGATGGGAAAACATTGGAAACAGCAGCAGACTATTTTGGGGCTTGGAAAACTGCAGGTGATGTCTGCCTCCATGAACTTAAAACGTATTTATGACTTGGAAGAAAAGTGATGACCAAACTAGACAGCATATTAAAAAGCCGAGACGTTGCTTTGCCAACAAAGATCCATCCAGTCAAGGCTATGGTTTTTCCATATGTCATGGATGGATATGAAAGATGTACTATAAAGAAAGTGACAGCTGAAAATTGGATGCTTTTGAACTGTGGTGTTGGAGAAGATGCTTGTAGGTCGCTTAGACTACAAGGAGACGCAACCACTCCATCCTAAAGAAATCAGGTCTGAATATACATTGGAAGGACTAATACTGAACCTGAAAGTCCAATACTTTGGCCACTTGATGTGAAGAGCTGACTCACTTGGAAGTTGCTTTGATTTGCCTGTGAGTGTGGGAGCCTCCCTGGGCAAAGGGCCTCAGGGGTCATTGCCACTGAATCACGACCTCCAAGCAAGCGCATTCAGCTGTGTGACATTCAGAAGCAGGAGACTGGGAAACTATCTTCCTTAGAGAAGGAAAGTCTCACAGAGAGTGTGTTTTCGGCCTCTCTTTGCAGCAAGTGTTTTGCTTCTCAGACATCAGAGCTGCAGGCTTGCTCTGAGGGCTCAATTGCAGAGTCAGGGCTGTGTGTCTCACTGCACTTTCCAAGCATTGCAGACACATTCTAGGTTGGAGCAGTGCTTCCATGAGAAAGAAGCCTCGGGAGTGTGTCTGAGCGGTGAGTGCCATGCTAGGGTCACCTATCGAGGGCACTTGCACATCCATGGGCCCAGGCGAGTAGCTATGGACGGCCTTCGGTTGAGATATCCAAAGCAGGGAACAAGTAGCTCTGTCAGAAGGAGGAAACAGCAATGGGATGGATTTTCAAGCAGTTGTAAGTCACACCACGTTAGGGCTCCCGGGAAAGAATGCGAATTTTGGCCTCTAGGCCAGTATCAGATGTGTGCACAGATATTTTCCCACAGGATCAAGAATGTTCAGACAGACCTAAGCTCACTAGCTCTCTCCTGCAGAGGAAATGAAATATTGTTGCTGAACACGAAAGATGCTGGGATTCTTGCTTATGGAGGAGAAGAATTCAATCCAGGCCAGACGAGGCTGATTGCTCAGAGCTTTTGTGCAATAGAGTTTTATTAAAGATAAAGGAGATTAGAAGCTTCTGACAGAGACATCACAAGGGGCAGAAAGCGTACCCCTTGCTAGTTTAGTAATGGAGTTATATACTCTCCAATAAGTTATGACAACGAACAAAGATGTCTGGAGGTTGTAAAGACTCACTAGACCTACTCCATAATTGACATTTTAAGATAACAGGATTAGCCAGAAGGTTTTTCCAGAGACGTCCTCAAGAGGATGCATGATTGTTATATAATCTAAGGAATGTAAGGGAAAACAGTTTGTCTTCTTCCTCCTTGAGATTCTAGACCTCTCTCCTTGGGGACCCTTGAACTTCTTATAAACTGCCTTGGCAATGACTCTCTCAGAAACATGATTGAACAGCGTTGGAGCTTCTTTGACTTTCCTGGGAGGGAGGAGCCCTCCTGAGCACAGGCCTCAGGGCCATGGCCAATGAAAAATAATCTCCAGCAAGTGCTTTCAGCCCTGTGTGACTCTCAGCCAAGGAGGCTGAGAAAACTCTCTTCCTTGGAGGAAGAAAGCAGCCAAGAGTGTGTTTTCAGGCCTGTATCTTGCAGCAAGTGTTTGCTTGTTAGACAGAGACCTGCAGGCTGTTCCAACAGACTCAATGCCAGAATCAGGGCTTGTGTCTCCTGCAGTTTCCTGCCTTGCAAAACATTCCTAGGTGAGAGCAGTCCTGCCATGGGGAAGCAGCTGCGGAGTGTGTCTGAGGGGCCAGGTGTCATGCTGGGGTCACCTGGTCGAGGGCACCTTGCACCTCCAATGGACCCCAGGCAAGGAGTTGCAGGCCACCACCTTGCTTCTGAAATCCCAAATGGGGAGCAAAGCTCGCTCTGTCAGAGGAAGAAAACAGCAACAGGATGGATTTTCAAGCAGTTGCTAGGCTGTACTGCGTTAGGGCTCCAAGGAAGGAAAATGCGAATTTTAGCCCCTACGACTGGTATCCAGGTGGGCTCCCAGGATGATTTCCCGCAGGATCCAAGAACGTTCCAGACAGACCTGGCTCACTAGCTCCCTCCTGCAGAGGAAATGAGAGAACAGCTGTTTGGAGGTTGCTTTGACTTCCCTGGGAGGGTAGGATCCCTCCCTGGGTGCAGGGCCTCAGGGGCCATTGCCGCTGAGAAATGCCTCGAAGCCAGACCTTTCCAGCCTTGTATGACTCAGCACGGAGGAGACTGGAAAGCTCTCTTCCTTGGAGGAAGGAAGGCAGCCCCAGAGAGTGTGTTTTCACACCTGTATCTTGCAGCAAGTGTTTGCGTCTCAGACGTCAGACCTCCAGGCCTGCTCCAACGGCTCAGTTCCAGAGTCAGGGCCGTGTGTCTCCCTGCATTTTCTGAGCCTTGGAACACATTCCTAGGTCAGAACAGTCCTGCCATGGGGAAGGAGGCTGCGGGAGTGTGTCTGAGGGGTCGGGTGCCATGCTGGGGTCCAATAGACCCGGTACCTCCAATAGACCCAGGACAACAGCGGTGGGGCTCCCCTGGCTTCCGAAATGCCAAAGCGAGAAGCAAAGCTAGCTCTATCAGAAGGAAGAAAGAGCAATCGGATGGATGTTCAGGCTGTTGCTGGGCCGCACCACTTCAGGGTCCCCCGAGAGGAACAGGCGCCCTGTGGCCCTAGGTCCGATATGCAGGTTAACACACAGGGTGTGTCCCCATAGAGCAAGATTTTCCTGACAGACTAGGCTCACTAGAGCTCTCCTACAGGGCAAAAGGGGTAGAACAGACTGTGGATGTGACTCTGCCTTTCCCGCGAGCATGGGCCTCCTACGGCCCGGCTCCAGGAAAATTGTCCTGAAAAATGACCTCCAAGAAGCGCTTTTGCAGGCTGGGATGCAGAGTTCACAGGATGCGGGGAAAGTGATCGTCCTTCAGGGAAGAAGAGGCAGCACCAGTGTGTGTTTGCAAGCCTGTATTTGGAAGAAACTGGTTAGCTCCTTCAAGGGGAGACCTCCAGGTCTGCTCAGAGGACCGAAATTCCAGAGGCAGCACCATGCATCTCCCTGTCTTTCTGAGCCTTGGAAAGACATCCTAGCTTATAGCGGTATTGCTCATGAAGAAGCAGGATGCAGGAATGTGTCAGACATGACTGGGTGCCTTCCTGGTTCAGCTCGTGAGGGGCCTTTCCACTCAAGTAGAGGTCCCATGCCTCCTTGGGAGGAGTGGGGCCCGCTTGCCTCCAAATTGCAAAGGCTGGAACAAAGCTAGTTCTATCAGAGGTAGAAAAGAGCAATTGATGGATGTGGAAGCTGTTGCTGGGCCGCACTGCTTCAGCCCCCACCCCTCCGCCCCGAGAGAAACAGGCCGCCCTGTGGCCCTAGGTCCTGGATGCAGTTTCACACATAAATGTGTCCCCATAGGAGCAAGAATTTTCTGACAGACCTAGGCTCACTAGGAGCTCTCCTACAGAGCAAAGGGGATGGGACAGATGTGTGGCTGTGGCTCTGCCTTTCCCTGGGAGTGTGGAGCCGCTCCTATGGCGCCGGCTCCAGGGGAGTTGCCCTGAATAATGACCTCCAAGAAGCGCTTTTCCAACTGGCTGAGACGTGGAGTTCTCAGGATGCAGGGAAAGCGAGTGTCCTTCGGGGAAGCAAGGCAGTCACCTGTTATCATGACTTACTAGAATAGTAGGTACCTTCTCCGTTGGGCAGAGGCCTTCCTACCTGATCTGAAAAAGAAAATGAAGTAGCTCGCTGATTTGAGAAATAATTCCCAGACTTGGGTTTCAACCAGTATAGAATCCGACAATGGCCCTGTCTTTGTAGCCGCGTTAATTAACAGGTATGTGAGCTCTAAATATCAGTGGAAATTACATACAGCATATAGGCCCAGTGTTCTGGAATGGTGGAAAGAAACAACCAAACTCTTGAAGAGACACTTTCAAATGGATCATAGAACTGACTGTACTGGATGGGTTGCTTCGCAGACTTATCATATTACGGTAACCGCACGTTCCCACAGTTGTTGTCCTTATGAAATTTTCTATGGGAGACCCCTCCCACAGTGAGGCAGGTGTTAGCAGATTTGCCACAAGTAAGGGGGTGGGATTTCACAGCAGATGAACAATTAGGTAAGGTAATAAATCAGGTAACTAAGTTTGTATAAAAAGAATATCATTCCCCCTTGAGGAACAGATTCATGAATTTGTGCTCAGTGATCAGGTGTGGCTCAATGACTGGAAACACAATTCCTTGGCCTGACATCGGAAAGGTCCTTATACTGTTGTTTTAGCCACAATTCTGAAAGAGATGGGAATACCAGACCACCTAACCTGCCTCTTGAGAAATCTGGATGAAGGTCAGGAAGCAACAGTTAGAGCAGGACATGGAACAACAGACTGGTTCCAAAAAGGAAAAGGAGTATGTCAAGGCTGTATATTGTCACCCTGTTTATTTAACTTCTATGCAGAGTACATCATGAAAAATGCTGGGATGGAAGATACATAAGCTGGAATCAAGATTGCCGGTAGAAATATCAATCAACTTAGATATGCAGATGACACCACCATTATGGCAGAACGTGAAGAGGAACGGGTATGTCGGGGAACTTCTTGAGTTGCAGCAAGGGTGTGAAGGACCCATTGGAAGTTCCAGAGGTTAGGTGTGGTTAGTCTCGAGATGCCTGAGCGGAAATGGGCCTCATGTCGCCTGGAATGGAGAGGCTCCTGGATATTCCCGAGTTTCAGCAGGTGCTCTCGAGTTACGACGGGGATTCAGGGACCCGCTCTGGCGGCCGCAGGAAAGGCCAGTTATCATGCGTGTTGCTAGGGGGCCTCTCGTGATTCCTCTCCCGTCGATGCCGGGGCCTAAGACCTTGTGTGGAGTCGGGGCCGGAAGCTGAGGATTCCCCTCCAGTGCTGACATGGATCTTGGGGTACTTCTGGAGTCTCCCCAGGGGAGTCAGTCCTCGTCTCGAGTGGGGCATGCACGTGCGCTTTCCTCCCGAGATGTAGCAGCAGTGTCATGCTTCCCTTCGCGGGATCAAGGGATCTGTGGCTTTCCCTCGAGGCTTTCCACCAGGCTTTCCCACGAGGCTTTCCCACAGGGCTGTCCCACGTGCCACCGTGGTTTGAGTCGATCCTCGGCTTGAAAGTCGAGGCAGTGCAGGGAAAACAGGTTTCCCTGGAATGGACTGAGACATGTGGGGGATTCTGGGAATGGTGGCACGACCCTGGAGTTCCTCTCGCCTTTCCTGTGGAGAGCGCCTCCTCTTGAGATGCGACGGGAACGCCGGGAATTCTTTCCCGAGCATCCAGGGAAAGGATCCCTCCTCTCAAGCTAGGAGGCGGAAACGGGGCTCCTCTGGATGTGGCCGGGACTCTCGTGCTTCCTCTGAAGTGGAGACGGGTATGTCGGGAACTTCTTGAGTTGCAGCAAGGGTGTGAAGGACCCTTTGGAAGTTCCAGATATTAGAACTGATTACGCTCGAGACGCCTCAGCGGAAATGGGCCTCATCTCGCCTGGAGGGGAAACCTCCTGTATTTTCTCGAGTTGCGGCAGGTGCTCTCGACTTACGACGGGGACCTCAGGGACCCGCGCTAGTGGCCTCAGGAAAGGCCAGTCCCCATGCGAGTTGCTCGGGGCCTCTCAGGATTCCTCTCCGTCGATGCCGGGGCCTAAGATCTTGTGTGGAGTCGGTGCCAGAACCTGAGGATTCCTCTCCAAGGCTGACATGGATCTTGGGGTACTTCTGGAGTCTCCCCAGGGGAGTCAGTCCTCGTCTCGAGTGGGGGCATGCACGTGCGCTTTCCTCCCGAGCTGCAGCAGCAGTGTCACGCTTCCCTTCGCGTGGATCAAGGGATCTGTGGCTTTCCCTCGAGGCTTTCCACGAGGCTTTCCCATGAGGCTTTCCCACGAGGAGGCTTTCCCAGGCTTTCCACAGGGCTGTCCACGTACCACCGAGGGTGTGAGTCGATCCTTGGCTTGAAAGTCGAGGCAGTGCAGGGAAAACAGGTTTCCCTGGAATGGACTGAGACGTCTGGAAGACTCTGGGAATGGTGGCACGACCCTGGAGTTCCTCTCTCCTTTCCTGTGGAGAGCGCCTCCAATTGAGATGCGACGGGAACGCCGGGAATTCTTTCCCGACCACGCAGGGAAAGATCCCTCTCTCTCGAGCTATGAGGCGGAAACGGGGCTCCTCTGGATGTGGGCGGGACTCTCGTGCTTCCTCTCGAGTGGAGACGGGTACGTCGGGGAACTTCTTGAGTTGCAGCAATGGTGTGAAGGACCCTTTGGAAGTTCCAGAGGTTAGGTGTAATTAGCCTGGGGACGCCTCAGAGGAAATGGGCCTCATCTCCCCTGGAGGGGAGAACCTCCTGCATTTTCTCGAGTTGGTGCAGGTGCTCTCGACTTACGACGGGGACCTCAGGGACCCGCTCTGGTGGCCTCAGGTAAGGCCAGTCCCCATGCGAGTTGCTCAGGGGCCTCTCGGGATTTCTCTCCCGTCGATGCCGGGGTCTAAGACCTTGTGTGGAGTCGGTGCCGGAACCTGAGGATTCCTCTCCAGTGCTGACATAGATCTTGGGGTACTTCTGGAGTCTCCCCAGGGGAGTCAGTCCTCATCTCGAGTGGAGGCATGCACGTGCGCTTTCCTCCCAAGCTGTAGCAGCAGTGTCACGCTTCTCTTCGCATGGATCAAGGGATCTGTGGCTTTCCCTCGAGATTTCCCTAAGGGCTGTGCCAAGTGCCACCGTGGTGTGAGTGGATCCTCGTCCTAAAAGTCGAGGCAGTGTAGGGAAACAGGTTTCCCTGGAATGGACTGAGACATCTGGGGGACTCTGGGAATGGGTGCACGAATCTGGAGTTCCTCTCGCCTTTCCTGTGGATAGCGCCTCCTCTTGAGATGAGTCGGGAACTCCGGGAATACTTGACCGACCACGCAGGGAAAGGATCCCTCCTCTCGAGCTAGGAGGCAGTAACGGGGCTACTCTGGATGTGGGCGGGACTCTCCTGCTTCCTCTCGAGTGGAGAGGTGTATTTCGGGGAACTTCTTGAGTTGCAGCTAGGGTTTTAAGGCCCGTTTGTTAGTTCCAGACGCTTGTTGATAAGCCTCGAGACGCGCTCATCGGATATGGGCCACATCTCGCCTGGAGGGGAGAACCTCCTGGATTTTCTCGAGTTGCAGCAGGAGCTCTCGACTTACGACTTGGACCTCAGAGACCCGCTCTGTTGGCCTCATGAAAGGCCAGTCCCCATGCAAGTTGCTCGGGCACTCTCACAGGAAACGAGAGAGGAACTCCAGTGTCGTGCCACCATTCCCAGAGTCCCACAGATGTCTCAGTCCATTCCAGGGAAACCTGTTTTCCTTGCACTGCCTTGACTTTCAAGCCTAGGATCGACTCACACCACGGTGGCACGTGGGACAGCCCACTGGAAAAGCCTCGTGGGAA
>NW_017198298.1:0-7744 GCF_001704415.2 Capra hircus
GCTGATTGGGGATTACCTGACCCTGATTGCGGGTGCTGACTTCAGGGCAATCATGGTTTCAGGTTTGCAGCTTTCTGAGTGGCAACCTTAAAAACAGGCAGGGTGACTTGCTTTCTCCTGCCTTCTTGAAAAGAAAAGTAAGAGCACCATGGGTCTTAAGCTGTGTAGAGCTGACTCCTACCACTTGGTGAGGCTAACATGGGGCAATGCACATATCCTAAGGTTTTAGCTATGAAAGCAAAGCAGTGCAGCTGTGGGGTTCCTGGTGGCCTGGTGGTTAGGATTCTGGGCTTTCACTGCAGTGGTCTGGATTCAACCTCTGGTCAGGGGAACTGGGACCCCACAAGCCAAGCAGCATGGCCAAATGAATAAATGAATCAAGTGTTCATTCAGAGAAAATGTGTTGTGATTTAACATGTTCACGTGGGATTACTTGCTCATTTCTGTACCCTTAAGGGCTTTATTTCATTAAGTAAGTGAACTCCACTGGATAGGGGCGAGGCACCATCTGAGTTGATTTCATGCGAGTAAACAAGATCATAGGTAGCTCTATGCCCAGCAACTTGTGCCTACAGCTGTGTTGTATACTTATCTTGCTGGTACAGCTTTGACCTTCACAGCTTGTTTTGTTTTGGTCACAACATGTGGCTTCATAGGCTATTAGTTCCCCAACCAGGGATCGAACACAGGATCCTGGCAGTGAGAGGTCTGAGTCCTAACCAAACCACTGGACTGCCAGGCAGCGCCTGTTTTTCGGTGCTGTGGTGTGTGTGTGTGTGTGTGTGTGTGTTAATTTTGCTCTATTGAAGGAGAACTCTTCTGTGTGTAAGTATGATGTGAATGGTATTATAACTTGAAATGTTTGTGTTGTACATATGATCTCAAAATTGAATAGTTTGAAAGAACTTAACACTTGTTATCTCTTGGCCCAGGGCCTCTCCTGAGGTAGTAATCAAGCTTTTGTCTGGCTTGGCAACCTCTGAAGACTTAGCTTGTTGAATCTAAGCTCTCTCACTTGGCTGTACTCATGAAGCCTCAGTTCCTGCTTCTGTGGGCCTCTGCAAGGGGCTTCTCTTGTGGAGGCTGCTGTGTTTTCTCAGAATGAGTGATTCAGGAAAGCACTTGCACCCATGATAAAGTGCAGAGTCTTTGTTCAGAGGTTACACATCTTCACTTCTGTATTTGCTTAGTCTCACAGGTCAACCCTGTGATAGATTGAGAGAGAACTACACAGGGGTGGGAATATCAGGAGATTCGATTCACTTGAAGGCTGGTTACCATACCCATTAATCCACGATGCCAGCCTTTTTTTTCATATGATCTCAATTCTGTTACTGTGAGCAAATTATTTGGCTTGTGTACTCTTCTTGTGCACTGCTACTGCTGCTAAGCTGCTTCAGTCGTGTCCGACTCTGCAGTCTCATGGACAGCAGCCCACCAGGCTCCCCCATTCCTGGGATTCTCCAGGCCAGAACACTGGAGTGGGTTGCCACTTCCTTCACCAATGCATGAGAGCGAAAAGTGAAATTGAAGTCGCTCAGTCATGTCCGACTCTTTGAATCCCCATGGACTGTGGCCTACCAGGCTCCTCCGTCTGTGGGATAGATGTTTCTCTGAAACTCCCTTGCTTTTTCCATGATCCAATGGATATCAGCAATCTGGTTCCTCTTCCTTTTCTAAAATCAGCTTGAACATCAGGAAGTTCATGGTTTACATATTGCTGAAGCCTGGCTCGGAGAATTTTGAGCATTTCTTTACTAGTGTGTGAGATGAGTGCTATTGTGCGGTAGTTTGAGCATTCTTTGGTGTTGCCTTTCTTTGGAATTGGAATGAAAACTGACCTTTTCCAGTCCTGTGGCCACTGCTGAGTTTTCCAAATTTGCTGGCATATTGAGTGCAGCACTTTCAAAGCATCATCCTTCAGGATTTGAAATAGCTCCTCTGAAATGTCATCACCTCCACTAGCTTTGTTGGCAGTGATGCTTTCGAAGGCCCACTTGACTTCACATTCCAGGATGTCTGGCTCTACGTGAGTGATCACACCATCGTGATTTTCCTTGTCGTGAAGATCTTTTTTGTACAGTTCTTCTGTGTATTCTTACCATCTCTTCTTAATATCTTCTGCTTCTGTTAGGTCCATACCATTTCTGTCCTTTATCGAGCCCATCTTTGCATGAAATATTCCCTTGGTATTTCTAATTTTCTTGA
The DNA here is from genome assembly GCF_001704415.2 of Capra hircus. Classification (NCBI taxonomy): domain Eukaryota; kingdom Metazoa; phylum Chordata; class Mammalia; order Artiodactyla; family Bovidae; genus Capra; species Capra hircus. Next base: position 2,209 of record NW_017198298.1, read on the forward strand.
AGAGACCTCTAGTCTTTCCCATTCTGTTTGTTTCCTCTCTTTCTTTGCATTGATTACTGCAGAAGGCTTTCTTATCTCTTCTTGCTATTCTTTAGAACTCTGCATTCAGATGCTTGTATCTTTCCATTTCTCCTTGCCTATTGATTTCTCTTCTTTTCACAGCTATTTGGAAGCCTTCCTCAGACAGCTATTTTGCATTTCTTTTCCATGGGGATGGTCTTGATCCTTGTCTCTTGTACAATGTCATGAACCTCATTCCATAGTTCATCAGGCACTCTATCTATCAGATCTAGGCCCTTAAATCTATTTCTCACTTCCACTGTATAATCATAAGGGATTTGATTGAGGTCATTCCTGAATGGTCTAGCGGTTTTCCCTGCTTTCTTCAATTTCAGTCTGAATTTGGTAATAAGGAGTTCATGGTCTGAGCCACAGTCAGCTCCCGGTCTTGTTTCTGTTGACTGTATAGAACTTCTCCATCTTTGGCTGCAAAGAGTATAATCAATCTGATTTCTGTGTTGATCATCTGGTGATCATGTGTAGAGTCTTCTCGTGTGTTGTTGGAAGAGGATGTTTGCTATGACCAGTGCATTTTCTTGGCAAAACTCTACTAGTCTTTGCCTTGCTTCATTCTGCATTCCAAGGCCAGTTTGCCTGTTACTCCAGGTGTTTATTGACTTCCTACTTCTGCATTCCACTCCCCTATAATAAAAAGGACACTGTTTTGGGGTGTTAGTTCTACAAGTTCTTGTAGGTCTTCATATAACTGTTCAGCTTCAGCTTCTTCAGCATTACTGGTTCGGGCATAGACTTGGATTATTGTGATATTGAATGGCTTGCCTTAGAGACGAACAGAGATCATTCTGTCGTTTTTGAGATTGCATCCAAGTACTTCATTTTGGACTTTTTTGTTGACCATGATGGCTACTCCATTTCTTCTGAGGGATTCCTGCCTGCAATAGTAGATATAATAGTCATCTGGGTTAAATTCACCCATTCCAGTCCATTTGAGTTCACTGATTCCTAGAATGTCGACTTTCACTCTTGCCATCTCCTGTTTGACTACTTCCAATTTGCCTGGATTCATGGACGTGACATTCCAGGTTCCTATGCAATATTGCTCTTTACAGCATCGGACCTTGCTTCTATCACCAGTCGCATCCATGCTGGGTATTGTTTTTGCTTTGGCTCCATCCCTTCGTTCTTTCTAGAGTTATTTCTCCACTGACCTCCAGTAGCATATTGGGCACCTACTGACCTGGGGAGTACCTCTTTCAGTATCCTACCATTTTGCCTTTTCATACTGTTCATGGGGTTCTCAAGGCAAGAACACTGAAGTGGTTTGCCATTCCGTTCTCCAGTGGACCACATTCTGTCCAACCTCTCCACCATGACCCGCTCGCCTTGGGTTGCCCCGTGGGCATGGCTTGGTTTCATTGAGTTTGAAAAGGCCGTGATCCTAGTGTGATTAAAATGACTCATTTTCTGTGAGTGTGGTTTTAGTGTGTCTGCCCTCTGATGCCTTCTTGCAACACCTACCATCTTACTTGGGTTTCTCTTATGTTGGATATGAGGTATCACTTCATGGCTGTTCCCACAAAGCACAACTGCTGCCCCTTACTTTGCATGAGGGGTATCACTCCCACTGCCCTTCCTGACTTTCTATGTGGGATGGCTCCACTACCCTCTTTGAAACCAGACGTTGTTACATAGGATCAGAAGATAGGCTGGACCATTGTACTCCCGACACTGAAATTTCAGAAAGCAATCTTTTCATTTTTTCAAATTATTTTAATGGGAAGACATTAAATTTACATATTGGGTTAGTTTTTGCCTTACATCAGCAAGAGCCGGTCACCAGTACAAATGTGTTCCCGCACCCAGAACCTTCCTCCCGCCTCACTCCCCAGACTATTGCTCTTTGTTGTCCCAGAGCACTGGTTTTGGGTGCCCTGCCTCATGCACTGAAATTGCACCAGTCGTCTGTTTATGGTTGGTAATGTACATGTTTCAATGCTATTCGCTCAAATCATCCCACCATTGCCCTCTCCACAGTCTGTTCTTTCCATCTCTGTCTCTTTTGCTGCCCTGCATGTTGGATCATCATGACCATCTCTCCAAATTTCATACATATGCATTCCTACACAGGACCTGTATTTCTCTTTTTGACTTTACTTCATTCTGTAGAGGAGGCTCCTGTTTCACCCACCTCTCTAGAATTGACTCAAATGCATTCCTTTCCACAGCTGAGTAATAGTCCACCATCTATATATACCACCGCTTTCTTATCCATTCCCCTGCAGTGGATATCTAGATTGCTTCCATGCCCTAGCTATAGTAAATAGTCGTGTGCTGGGAGCCAGCACGGGAGATCCCACCCATGACAAGGTCATGTGGACATGAACTATTAAGCAAGGATAAATGCACTGCATTCATTAGCCATCTGTATATGTTCTCTAGAGAAATGTCTATTTAGTTCTTTCACCCACTTTTTGGTCGGGTTGTTTATTTTTCTGGTATTGAGTTGCATGAGCTGCTTGTATACGTGGGAGATTAACTCTTGGGCAGTTGTTTGATTTGTTTAATTTGCTCCTGTTCTGAAGGCTGTCTTTTCACCTTGCGTATCCTTTCCTTCACTGTGCAGAAGCTTAGAAATTTAAATTGGTCACTGTTGTTTCCTTCTGTGTTTATTTCCATTACTCTGGGAGGTGGGTCATAGAGGAGAAGATCTTGCAGTGATTTCTGTCAGAGAGTGTTCTGCCTATGTTTTTCTCTAAGAACATTATAGTTTCTGGTCTTCCACTTAGGTCTTTAATCCATTTTGCATTCGTTCGTGTGTGTGCCATTAGCAAACATTTCATTCTTTTAATGTGGTTGACCTGTTTTCCCAGACCCGCTTGTTCAAGAGGTTGTCTTTGCTCCGTTGCATATTGATGCCTTCCCTCTGTCAAAGACCAAGGAGGCCGTGGGTGTGTGGCATCGTCTCTGGACTCCCTATTTTATTCCATGGATCTGTATATCCGTCTTTGGCCCAGGACCTTATAATCTTGATGATTAGTTTTGTAGTATAGTCTGAAGTCAGGAAGTCAGATTCCTCCGTTTCCATTGTTTCTCAAGAGTGATTTCCTCATTGGAGGTGTTTTGTGTTCCCCACACAAATTGTTGAAATTATTTGTTCTAGGTCAGTGAAAAACACTGTTGGTGTTTTGATTAGGGATTTCACAGTTGAATATGAGAAATATCAATGTGAATGAACGTACTGATAGATTACCTTGAGTTGCACACTCATGGTCACTATATTGATTCTTCTGATCCAAGAACATGGTACACTTCATCTCTTTGTGTGATCTTTGATTTCTTTCACCGTGGTTTTATGGTTTTCTGTACCAGGTCCTTGCTTTCTTTAAGTGAACACATTCCTAAATATTTGATTCTCTTCCCTGGATGGTGAATGAGATACTTTCCTTAAGTTCTCTTCCTTGCTTTTCATTGCTAGTGTATCAGAATGGAAGGGATTCCTGAGTATTCATTTTGTATCCTGCAGCTATACTCTATTCATTGATTAGCTCAAGTAATTTTCTGCTGACATCCTCATCGTTCGCTTTGTAGAGGGTCATGTCATCTTCTAACAGCATTTTTTTTTTCTTTCAATCTGTACTCCTTTTATTTCTTTTTTCCCTGATTGCTATGTCTAGGACTAACTTAAAAACTAACTCCAGTGTGTTTTTAACCTCAGAAGAGCTTACTGATGAATTACGAAGCACTGAGAAATCTCAGTTCCACCAGATTCCCTCAATAAAATCATGAAGATCTTCAGGAGTTAGGAGTAAATTTTTAGGTGGCGGGGAAGCAGAATCTGTTAAGTATTTAGAAATCTATATCATCATCCAATTAGTCTGGAATACTTGTTGTCTTTCCTTTGTTTCCGAAGCTTCTAGAGCCCTAAGAGTAATGCAGTGCTTTCTAACTGAAACCAAGAAACTCAACAAGAGCTTATCAAACTCTTCACAGTGCACATTAGAAAAATTGTGTTAGTGTGCTGTTAAAAGTTGTGAGCTTTATAGCCAAATTAAAGAATGGAAAGGCACCTTCAAGATGATTGTGCTGAAGATCCTGCTAAAAACAGGTGAGGCTACATCGCAAGGGAACAGGGCAGGCGTGGGAGACCCCTGAATGAAGTGTGGTCCGAGGCAGAAGCAGGCTCCAAAGGCACAGCTGATAAGAGTCCCTTAGGGCCACAGCTGTGATTGTCACAGCCATGACTTTGGGTGTCTCCCGCAGGCCTGCATCTGGGGAAGAACATCACCTGAGGCCTCTAGGTCAGGAATGATGAGAGACAGTACACCAGAGCAGCCACCAGAGACAGTTATTGTTGTAAATGTGGATGATCCCAGGAAACAGCTGAGAGAGCGGGAGTCCAAGACCTTGCGCGTCAGTCAGAGCCCCTGCAGTTGCTCTCACTAGTGCAATGCCAAGGCACGAGTTGGTCCACCAGCAAAGAGGAACTGGAAGGGGCTGCTCTTCTCATCTGCTCTGAGTGCCAGACAAATTCAGACACATGCCTGCCATCTGCTGTGAAGACAGGGAGCAGGTCAGAGACCTAGGGCTTTCTTGCTGAAGACACATACACACACACATACTTGCACACATACACATGCACACCACCCCCCTTGCTTGAAGATGCAGGGTGCCACAGGGACTGCAAATGCTGACATGATAAGCAGTGACATTACACTACCCAGCACACACAAGTCAGGAGGAGGATAGTAGCGGTCAGAAACAACCCCTGCTTGGGGATGCAGACCACCTCAGATGCAGAACACCACAAGGAACCCAGAGCCATGAGTGTGTCTGATGGTATGGCAGGGCCTGAGGTCATGAGTGGTGGCTGGGCAAGTGGAAGTACAAAGCATCCTTGGAAATTCCTATTCCAATGTGCTTCTTCCACTCAAGACTAGGGCTGTTGCTGTTGGCTCTTCTGGCCCAGCATGTGGCCTGCATGGCTCCTTGACCTCAAGCAGATTATGAACCACGCTCAAGTTTCTGTCATGATCAGCAACCAAGATAAAGAGTGTCTTAACTACAAGATTAACTTGAAGGTCAGTGAGGGAGACTGAGGGCATGTGGGTGTGGGACTTGGTGGGGAGTTGGGGGATCATGTATCTATGTTCATGTGATGTGAGAATGTGCAGAGGTTTTGTGGAAACTGTTAATGCCTGCATGGAAGGCAAGCTGAGGCACCTAGAAGCTTGCACCTTTACCCTCATCCCAGTCCTAGAAGGTGCAGGTGCGGAGCCATCCAAGGTCCAACGGCAAGGTGATCTTTTCCTTTGGGACAACTCCTACTTCTGGAACATGGTGATCATTAAGGAGTATTACCTTGACATCACTGGTAAGACATGGCTTCATGGAGGTGTAGGTGTGTAAGGGGATGGATGATCCACCTGCGGAATCACCCCTGTGTTCCCTGTCTTTCTGCAGGGTATAGGGCATGTTATTCCATTCCACTCCACTGTTGTTGACTTTGAATTAGGAG
>NW_017198299.1:0-7743 GCF_001704415.2 Capra hircus
GGAAGCGTGACACTGCTGCTACAGCTCGGGAGGAAAGCGCACGTGCATGCCCCCACTCGAGACGAGGACTGACTTCCCTGGGAAGACTCCAGAAGTACCCAAGATCCATGTCGCAATGGAGAGGAATCCTCAGGTTCGGGCACTGACTCCACACAAGGTCTTAGGACCCAGCATCGACGGGAGTGGAATCCCAGAGGCCCGGAGCAACTCGCATGGGGACTGGCCTTTCCTGAGGCCACCAGAGGCGCGGACTCTGAGGTCCCCTTTGTAAGTCGAGAGCACACTGCCGCAACTCGAGAAAATCCAGGAGGTTCTCCCCTGCAGGCGAAATGAGGCGCATTTGTGCTGAGGCGTCTCGAGGCTAATCACATCTAACATCTGGAACTTCCAAAGGGTCCTTCACACCCTTGCTGCAACTCAAATAGTTCCCCGACATACCCGGCTCCAATCGAGAGGAAGCACGAGAAGTCCGCCCACATCCAGAGGAGCCCCGTTTCCGCCTCTTAGCACGAGAGGAGGGATCCTTTCCTGCGAGGTCGGGAAAGAATTCCCGGCGTTCCCGTCGCATATCAAGAGGAGGCGCTCTCCACAGGAAAGGCGAGAGGAACTCCAGGGTCGTGCCACCATTCCAGAGTCCCCCAGATGTCTCAGTCCATTCCAGGGAAACCTGTTTTCCCTGCACTGCCTCGACTTTCAAGCCGAGGATCGACTCACACCACGGTGGCACGTGGGGACAGCCCTGTGGGAAAGGTGGAAAGCTCGTGGGAAAGCTCGAGGGAAGGCACAGATCCCTTGATCCACGCGAAGGGAAGCACGACACTGCAGCTACAGCTCGGGGGAAAGCGCAGGTGCATGCCCCCACACGAGACGAGGCCTGACTCCCCTGGGGAGACTCCGGAAGTACCCCAAGATCCATGTCAGCACTGGAGAGGAATCCTCAGGTTCCGCACCGACTCCACACAAGGCCTTAGGCCCGGCATCGATGGGAGAGGAATCCGAGACCCCCAGGAGCAACTCGGATGGGGACTGGCCTTTCCTGAGGCCACCAGAGAGGGTCAGTGAGGTCCCCGTCGTAAATCGAGAGCAACGGCCGCAACCCAAGAAAATCCAGGAGGTTCTCCCTTCCAGGCGAGATGAGGAACATTTCACCTGAGGCGTCTCGGGGCTAATCACATCTAACATCTGGAACTTCCAAAAGGTCTTCACACCCTTGCTGCAACTCAAGAATTTCCCCGACATACCCGTCTCCACTCGAGAGGAAGCACGAGAGTCCCGCCCACATCCAGAGGAGCCCCGTTTCCGCCTCCAAGCTCGAGAGGAGGGATCCTTTCCTGCCTGGTCGGGAAAGAATTCCCGGCGTTCCCGTCGCATCTCAAGAGAGGCGCTCTCCACAGGAAAGGCGAGAGGAACTCCAGGGTCGTGCCACCATTCCCAGAGTCCCCCAGATGTCTCAGTCCATTCCAGGAAACCTGTTTTCCCTGCACTGCCTCGACTTCAAGCCGAGGATCGACTCACACCACGGTGCACGTGGACAGCCTGTGGGAAAGCCTCGTGGGAAAGCATCGTGGGAAAGCCTCGAGGGAAAGCCACAGATCCCTTGATCCACAGCGAAGGAAGCGCGACACGCTGCTACAGCTCGGGAGGAAAGCGGCACGTGCATGCCGCCACTCGAGGACGAGACTGACTCCCTGGGGAGACTCTAGAAGTACCCCAAGATCCATGTCAGCACTGGAGAGGAATCCTCAGGTTCGGCACGACTCCACACAAGGTCTTAGGCCCCGGCATCGACGGAGAGGAATCCCGAGAGCCCCGAGCAACTCGCATGGGACTGGCCTTTCCTGAGGCCACCAGAGCGGGTCCTGAGGTCCCGTCGTAAGTCGAGAGCACCTGCCGCAACTCGAGAAAATCCAGGAGGTTCTCCCTCCAGGCGAGATGAGGCCCATTTTCGCTGAGGCGTCTCGAGGCTAATCACATCTAACATCTGGAACTTCCAAAGGGTCCTTCACAACCTTGCTGCAACTCAAATAGTTCCCGACATGCCCGTCTCCACTCGAGAGGAAGCACGAGAGTCCCGCCCACATCCAGAGGAGCCCCGTTTCCGCTCCTAGCTCGAGAGGAGGGATCCTTTCCCTGCGTGGTCGGGAAAGAATTCCCGGCGTTTCCGTCGCATCTCAAGAGGAGGCGCTCTCCACAGGAAAGGCGAGAGGAACTCCAGGGTCGTGCCACCCATTCCAGAGTCCCCCAGATGTCTCAGTCCATTCCAGGGAAACCTGTTTTCCCTGCACTGCCTCGACGTTCAAGCCGAGGAATCGACTCACACCACGGTGGCACGTGGGACAGCCCTGTGGGAAAGCCTCGTGGGAAAGCCTCGGGGAAGCCTCGGGGAAAGCCACAGATCCTTGATCCACGCGAAGGGAAGGCAACACTTCTGCTACAACACGGGAGGAAAGTGCACGTGTATGCCCCTACTCGGACGAGGACTGACGCCCTGCGGAGACTCCAGAAGTAGCCCAAAATCATGTCAGCACTGGAGAGGAATCCTCAGGTTCGGCACGACTCCACACAAGGTCTTAGGCCCCAGCATCGAAGGGAGAGGAATCCCGAGAGGTCCCGAGGAACTCGCATGGGGACTGTCCTTTCCTGAGGCCACCAGAGCGGGTCCCTGAAGTCCCCGTCGTAAGTCGAGAGCACCTGCCCAACTCGAGAAAATCCAGGAGGTTCTCCCCGCCAGGCGAGATGAGGCCATGTCCGCTGAGGCGTCTCGAGGCTAATCACACCTAACATCTGGAACTGCCAAAGGGTCCCTTCACACTTTTACTGCAACTTAAGAAGTTCCCGACATACCGGCTCCACTCGAGAGGAAGCACGAGAGTCCCGCCCACATCCAGAGGAGCCCCGTCTCTATCTCATAGCTCGAGAGGAGGGATACTTTACCTGCGTGTTCGGGAAAGAATTCCCGGCTTTCCGTCGCATTCAAGAGGAGGCGCTCTCCACAGGAAAGGCGAGAGGAACTCCAGGGTCGTGCCACCATTCCCAGAGTCCCCAGATGTCTCAGTCTATTCCAGGGAAACCTGTTTTCCTGCACTGCCTCGACTTTCAAGCCGAGGATCGACTCACCACGGTGGCACGTGGGACAGCCTGTGGGAAAGCTCGTGGGAAAGCCTCGTGGAAGCCTCGAGGGAAAGCCACAGATCCTTGATCCACGCGAAGGGAAGCGTGACACTGTGCTACAGCTCGGGAGGAAAGCGCCGTGCATGCCCCACTCGAGACGAGGACTGACTCCCCTGGGGAGACTCAGGAAGTACCCCAAGATCCATGTCGGACTGGAGAGGAATCCTCAGGTTCCGCACGACTCACAACAAGGTCTTAGGATCCAGCATCGACGGGAGTGGAATCCGAGAAGCACGCGAGCAACTCGCATGGGGACTGGCCTTTCCTGAGCCACCAGATCGGGACTCTTAGGTCCCGTCGTAAGTCGAGAGCACTGCCGCAACTCGAGAAAATCCAGGAGGTTCTCCCCTCCAGGCGAGATGAGGCCCATTTCCACTGAGGCGTCTCAGGGTAATCAGACCTAACCTCTCAACTTCCAAAGGGTCCTTCACAACCTTGCTGCAACTCAAGAAGTTGCCCGACATACCGTCTCCACTCGAGAGGAAGCACGAGAGTCCCGCCCACATCCAGAGGAGCCCCGTTTCCGCCTCCTAGCTCGAGAGGAGGGATCCTTTTACTGCGTGTCGGAAAGAATTCCTGCCGTTTCCGTCGCATCTCAAGAGGAGGTACTCTCCACAGGAAAGGTGAGAGGAACTTCAGGGTCGTGACACCATTCCCAGAGTCCCCCAGATGTCTCAGTCCATTCCAGGGAAACCTGTTTTCCCTGCACTGCCTCGACTTTCAAGCCGAGGATCACTCACACCCACGGTGTCACTTGGACAGCCCTGTGGGAAAGCCTCGATGGGAAAGCCTCGTGGGTAAGCCTCGAGGAAAGACACAGATCCCTTGATCCACGCGAAGGGAAGCGTGACACTGCTGCTACAGCTCGGGAGGAAAGCGCACGTGCATGCCCCCACTCGAGACGAGGACTGACTTCCCTGGGAAGACTCCAGAAGTACCCAAGATCCATGTCGGCAATGGAGAGGAATCCTCAGGTTCGGGCACTGACTCCACACAAGGTCTTAGGACCCAGCATCGACGGGAGTGGAATCCCGAGAGGCCCGGGAGCAACTCGCATGGGGACTGGCCTTTCCTGAGGCCACCAGAGCGGGACTCTGAGGTCCCCTTTGTAAGTCGAGAGCACCTGCCGCAACTCGAGAAAATCCAGGAGGTTCTCCCCTGCAGGCGAAAATGAGGCGCATTTGTGCTGAGGCGTCTCGAGGCTAATCACATCTAACATCTGGAACTTCCAAAGGGTCCTTCACACCCTTGCTGCAACTCAAATAGTTCCCGACATACCCGGCTCCAATCGAGAGGAAGCACGAGAGTCCCGCCCACATCCAGAGGAGCCCCGTTTCCCGCCTCTTAGCACGAGAGGAGGGATCCTTTCCCTGCGAGGTCCGGGAAAGAATTCCGGCGTTCCCGTCGCATATCAAGAGGCAGGCGCTCTCCACCAGGAAAGGCGAGGAACTCCAGGGTCGTGCCACCATTCCCAGAGTCCCCCAGATGTCTCAGTCCATTCCAGGGAAACCTGTTTTCCCTGCACTGCCTCGACTTTCAAGCCGAGGATCGACTCACACCACGGTGGCACGTGGGACAGCCCTGTGGGAAAGCCTCGGGGAAAGCCGTGGGAAGCCTCGAGGGGAAAGGCACAGATCCCTTGATCCACGCGAAGGGAAGCACGACACTGCAGCTACAGCTCGGGGGGAAAGCGCAGCGTGCATGCCCCCACACGAGACGAGGCCTGACTCCCCTGGGGAGACTCCGGAAGTACCCCAAGATCCATGTCAGCACTGGAGAGGAATCCTCAGGTTCCGGCACCGACTCCACACAAGGCCTTAGGCCCCGGCATCGATGGGAGAGGAATCCCGAGACCCCCAGGAGCAACTCGGATGGGGACTGGCCTTTCCTGAGGCCACCAGAGAGGGTCAGTGAGGTCCCCGTCGTAAATCGAGAGCAACGGCCGCAACCCAAGAAAATCCAGGAGGTTCTCCCTTCCAGGCGAGATGAGGAACATTTCACCTGAGGCGTCTCGGGGCTAATCACATCTAATATCTGGAACTTCCAAAGGGTCTTTCACACCCTTGCTGCAACTCAAGAATTTCCCTGACATACCCGTCTCCACTCGAGAGGAAGCACGAGAGTCCCGCCCACATCCATAGGAGCCCCGTTTCCGCCTCCAAGCTCGAGAGGAGGGATCCTTTCTCTGCCTGGTCGGGAAAGAATTCCCGGCGTTCCCGTCGCATCTCAAGAGGAGGCGCTCTCCACAGGAAAGGCGAGAGGAACTCCAGGGTCGTGCCACCATTCCCAGAGTCCCCCAGATGTCTCAGTCCATTCCAGGGAAACCTGTTTTCCCTGCACTGCTTCGACGTTCAAGCGGAGGATCGACTCACACCACGGTGGCACGTGGGACAGCCCTGTGGGAAAGCCTCGTGGGAAAGCCTTGTCGGAAAGCCTCGAGGGAAAGCCACAGATCCCTTGATCCACGCGAAGGGAAGCACGACACAGCCGCTACAGCTCGGGAGGAAAGCGCACGTGCATGCCCCCACTCGAGACGAGGACTGACTCCCCTGGGGAGACTCTAGAAGTACCCCAAGATCCATGTCAGCACTGGAGAGGAATCCTCAGGTTCCGGCACCGACTCCACACAAGGTCTAAGGCCCCGGCATCGACGGGAGAGGAATCCCGAGACTCCCCGAGCAACTGCCCATGGGGACTGGCCTTTCCTGAGGCCACCAGAGCGGGTCCCTGAGGTCCCCGTCGTAAGTCGAGAGCACCTGCCGCAAGTCGAGAAAATCCAGGAGGTTCTCCCCTCCAGGCGAGATGAGGCCCATTTCCGCTGAGGCGTCTCGAGGCTAATCACATCTAACATCTGGAACTTCCAAAGGGTCCTTCACAACCTTGCTGCAACTCAAATAGTTCCCCGACATGCCCGTCTCCACTCGAGAGGAAGCACGAGAGTCCCGCCCACATCCTGAGGAGCCCCGTTTCCGCCTCCTAGCTCGAGAGGAGGGATCCTTTCCCTGCGTGGTCGGGAAAGAATTCCCGGCGTTTCCGTCGCATCTCAAGAGGAGGCGCTCTCCACAGGAAAGGCGAGAGGAACTCCAGGGTCGTGCCACCATTCCCAGAGTCCCCCAGATGTCTCAGTCCATTCCAGGGAAACCTGTTTTCCCTGCACTGCCTCGACGTTCAAGCCGAGGATCGACTCACACCACGGTGGCACGTGGGACAGCCCTGTGGGAAAGCCTCGTGGGAAAGCCTCGTGGGAAAGCCTCGAGGGAAAGCCACACATCCCTTGATCCACGCGAAGGGAAGGGCAACACTTCTGCTACAACACGGGAGGAAAGTGCACGTGTATGCCCCTACTCGCGACGAGGACTGACGCCCCTGGCGAGACTCCAGAAGTAGCCCAAAATCAATGTCAGCACTGGAGAGGAATCCTCAGGTTTCGGCACTGACTCCACACAAGGTCTTAGGCCCCAGCATCGAAGGGAGAGGAATCCCGAGAGGTCCCCGAGGAACTCGCATGGGGACTGTCCTTTCCTGAGGCCACCAGAGCGGGTCCCTGAAGTCCCCGTCGTAAGTCGAGAGCACCTGTCCCAACTCGAGAAAATACAGGAGGTTCTCCCCGCCAGGCGAGATGAGGCCATGTCCGCTGAGGCGTCTCGAGGCTAATCACACCTAACCTCTGGAACTCCCAAAGGGTCCTTCACACTTTTACTGCAACTTAAGAAGTTCCCCGACATACCCGGCTCCACTCGAGAGGAAGCACGAGAGTCCCGCCCACATCCAGAGGAGCCCCGTCTCTATCTCATAGCTCGAGAGGAGGGATACTTTACCTGCGTGTTCGGGAAAGAATTCCCGGCTTTCCCGTCGCATGTCAAGAGGAGGCGCTCTCCACAGGAAAGGCGAGAGGAACTCCAGGGTCGGGCCACCATTCCCACAGTCCCCCAGATGTCTCAGTCTATTCCAGGGAAACCTGTTTTCCCTGCACTGCCTCGACTTTCAAGCCGAGGATCGACTCACTTCACGGTGGCACGTGGGACAGCCCTGTGGGAAAGCCTCGTGCGAAAGCCTCATGGGAAAGCTTCGAGCGAAAGTCACAGATCCTTGATCCACGCGAAGGGAAGCGTGACACTGTGCTACAGCTCGGCGAGGAAAGCGCCCGTGCCATGCCCCCACTCGAGACGAGGACTGACTTCCCTGGGAGACTCCAGAAGTACCCCAAGATCCATGTCGGCACTGGAGAGGAATCCTCAGGTTCCGGCACTGACTCCACACAAGGTCTTAGGATCCAGCATCGACGGGAGTGGAATCCGAGAAGCACGCCGAGCAACTCGCATGGGGACTGGCCTTTCCTGAGGCCACCAGATCGGGACTCTTAGGTCCCCGTCGTAAGTCGAGAGCACCTGCCGCAACTCGAGAAAATCCAGGAGGTTCTCCCCTCCAGGCGAGATGAGGCCCATTTCCACTGAGGCGTCTCAGGGTAATCAGACCTAACCTCTGCAACTTCCAAAGGGTCCTTCACAACCTTGCTGAAACTCAAGAAGTTGCCCGACATACCCGTCTCCACTCGAGAGGAAGCACGAGAGT
>NW_017198300.1:0-7742 GCF_001704415.2 Capra hircus
TCCCTCGAGGCTTTCCCACGAGGCTTTCCACAGGGCTGTCCCACGTGCCACCGTGGTGTGAGTTGATTCTCTGCTGAAAGTCGAGACAGGCAGGGGAAAACAGGTTTCCCTTGAATGGACTTAGACATCTGGGGAACTCTGGGAATGGTGGCACGACCCTGGAGTTCCTCTCGCCTTTCCTGTGGAGAGCGCCTCCTCTTTAGATGGGACGGGAACTCCGGGAATTCTTTCCGGACCACGCAGGGAAAGGATGCATCCTCTCGAGCTGAGGCAGAAAGGGGCTCCTCTGGATGTGGGGGGACTCTCGTGCTTCCTCTCGAGTGGAGACAGGTATACGGGGAACTTCTTGAGTTTCAGCAAGGGTGTGAAGGACCCTTTGGAAGTTCCAGAGGTTAGGTGTGATTAGCCTCGAGACGCCTCAGCGGAAAAGGGCCTCATCTCGCCTGGAGGGGAGAACCTCCTGGATTTTCTCGAGTTGCAGCAGGTGCTGTCGACTTACGACGGGGACCTCAGGGACCCGCTCTGGTGGCCTGAGGAAAGGCCAGTCCCCATTCGAGATGTTTGGGGGCCGCTCGGGATTCCTCTACCGTCGATGCGGGGCCTAAGACTTTGAGTGGAGTCGGTGTCCCAATCTGAGGATTCCTCTCCACTGCTGACATGGATCTTGGGGGTACTTCTGGTGTCTCCCCAGGGGAGTCAGTCCTCGTCTCGAGTGGCGGCATGCAGTTCGATTCCTCCCGAGCTGTAACAGCAGTGTCACGATTCCCGTCGAGTGGATCAAGGGATCAGTGTCTTTCCCTTGAGGCTATCCCATGAGGCTTTCCCAGGAGGCTTTCCCACTGGGCTGTCCACGTGCCACCGTGTGTGAGTCGATCCTCGGCATGAAATCGAGGCAGTGCAGGGAAAACAGTTTTCCCTGGAATGGACTGAGACATCTGGGGGACTCTGGGAATGGTGGCACGACCCTGAGTTCCTCTCGCCTTTCCTGAGGAGACCGCCTCCTCTTGAGATGCGACGGGAATGCAGGCAATTCTTTCCCAACCACGCAGGGAAAGGATCCATCCTCTCGAGCTAAGAGGCGTAAACGGGGCTCCTCTGGATGTGGGGCGCGACTCTCGTGCTTCCTCTCGAGTGGAGACGGTATGTCGGGGAACTTCTTGAGTTGCAGCAAGGGTGTGAAGGACCCTTTGGAAGTTCCAGAGTTTAGGTGTGATTAACCTGGAGACGCCTCAGCGTAATAGGGCCTCATCTCGCCTGGAGGGGAGAACCTCCTGGATTTTCTCGAGATGAGGCAGGTGCTCTCGACGTACGATGGGGACCTCATTGACTCGCCTCTGGTGGCATCAGGAAAGGCCAGTCGCCAGCAAGTTGCCGGGGGCCTCTCGGGATTCCACTCCCGTCGATTGGGGCCTAAGGCCTTGTGTGGAGTCGGTTCCGGAACCTGAGGATTTCCTCTCCAGGGCTGACATGGATATTGGGGTAGTTCTGTAGACTCCCCAGGGGAGTCAGTCCTGTTCTCGAGTGGGGGCGTGCGCGTGAGCTTCACTCCCGAGCTCTAGCAGCAGTGTCACGCTTCCCGTCGAGTAGATCAAGGGATCTGTGGCTTTCCCTCGAGCTTTCCCACGAGGCTTTCCCACAGGACTGCCCCACGAGCCACCATGGTGTGAGTCGATCCTCGGCTTGAAAGTCGAGGCAGTGCAGGGAAAACAGGTTTCCCTGGAATGGACTGAGACATCTGGGGGACTCTGGGAATGGTGGCACGACCCTGGAGTTGCTCTCGCCTTTCCTGTGGAGAGCGCCTCCTCTTGAGATGCGACGGGAACGCGGGGAATTCTTTCCCGACCACGCAGGGAAAGGATCCCTCCTCTCGATCTATTAGGCGAAACGTGGCTCCTCTGCATGTGGGCGGGACTCTCGTGATTCCTCTCGAGTGGAGACGGGTATGTCGGGGAACTTCTTGAGTTGAAGCAAGGGTGTGAAGGCCCTTTGGAAGTTCCAGAGGTTAGGTGTGATTAGCCTCGAGACGCCTCAGCGGAAATGGGCCTAATCTCGCCTGGAGGGGAGAACCTCCTGGATTTTCACGAGTTGCGGCAGGTGCTCTCGCCTTTCGATAGGGACCTCAGGGACCCGCTCTGGTGGCCTCAGGAAAGGCCAGTCCCCATGCGAGTTGCTCCGCGGGCCTCTCGGGATTCCTCTCCCGTTGATGCCGGGGCCTAAGACCCTGTGTGGAGTTGGTTCTGGAACCTGAGGTTTCCTCTCCATTGCTGACATGGATCTTGGGGTACTTTGGAGTCTCCCCAGGGGAGTCAGTCCTCGTCTCGAGTGGAGGCATGCACGTGCGCTTTCCTCCCGAGCTGTAGCAGCAGTGTCACGGTCCCTTCGTGTGGATCAAGGGATGTGGCTTTCCCACGAGGCTTTCCCACAGGGCTGTTCCACGTGCCACCGTGGTGTGAGTCGATCCTCGGCTTGAAAATCGAGGCAGTGCAGGGAAAACAGGTTCCCTGGAATGGACTGAGACATATGGGGGATTCTGGAATGGTGGCACAACCCTGGAGTTCTTGTCGCCTTTCCTGTGTAGAACCCCTCCTCTTGAGATGCGTCGGGAACGCTGGAATTCTTTCCCGACCACGCAGGAAGGATCCCTCCTCTCGAGCTAGGAGGCGGAAACGGGCTTCTCTGGATGTGGGCGGGACCCTCGTGCTTCCTCTCGTGTGGAGAGGGGAATGTCGGGTAACTTCTTGAATTTCAGCAAGGTGGGAGGGTCCCTTTGGAAGTTCCAGAGGTTAGTTGTGATTAGCCTCGAGACGCCTCAGCGGAAATGGGCCTCATCTCGCCTGGAGGGGACACCTCCTGGATTTTCTCGAGTTGCGGCAGGTGCTCTCGACTTACCATGGTGTCCTCAGAGACCCGCTTTGGTGGCCTCAGGAAAGGCAGTCCCCATGCGAGTTGCTCCTGAGCTCTCTCAGGATTCCTCTACCGTCCATGCCGGAGCCTAAGACCTTGTGTGGGGTCGGTGCCGGAACCTGAGGATTCCTCTCCAGTGCTGACATGGATATTTGGGAACTTCTGGAGTCTCCCCAGGGGAGTCAGTCCTCGTCTCCAGTGGGGTCATGCATGTGCGCTTTCCTCCCGAGCTGTAGCAGCAGTGTCACGCTTCCCTTCGTGTGGATCAAGGGATCAGGGGCTTTCCCTCGAGGTTTTCCCACGAGTCTTTCCACAGGGCTGTCCCACGTGCCACCGTGGTGTGAGTCGATCCTCGGCTTGAAAGTCGAGGCAGTGTAAGAAAAACAGGATTCCCTGGAATGGACTGAGACATCTGGGGGACTCTTGAATGGTGGCACTACCCTGGAGTTCCTCTCGCCTTTCCTGAGAAGAGCGCCTCCTCTTGAGATGCGACAGGAAACGAGGAATTCTTTCCCCACACGCAGGGAAGGATCCCTCCTCTCGAGCTAAGGAGGCGGAAACGGGGGCTCCTCTGGATGTGGGCGGGACTCTCGAGCTTCCTCTCGAATGGAGACGTGTATGTGGGGAACTTCTTGAGTTACATCAAGGGTGTGAAGGACCCTTTGGAAGTTCCAGATGTTCAGTGTGAATAGACTCGAGACCCCTCAGGGGAAAGGGCCTCATCTCGCCTGGAGGGGAGAACGTCCTGGATTTGTCTCGACTTACGGCAGGTGCTCTTGACTTACGACGGGGACATCAGGGACCCGCTCTGGTGGCCTCAGGAAAGGCCAGTCCCCATGCGAGTTGCTCGGGGGCCTCTCGGGATTCCTCTCCCTTCGATGCCGGGGCCTAAGACCTTGTGTGGAGTCGGTGCCGGAACCTGAGGATTCCTCTCCAGTGCTGACATGGATCTTGGGGTACTTCTGGAGTCTCCCCAGGGAGTCAGTCCTCGTCTCGAGTGGGGCATGCACGTGCGCTTTCCTCCGAGCTGTAGCAGCAGTGTCGCACTTCCCTTCGCGTGGATCAAGGGATCTGTGGCTTTCCCTCGAGGCTTTTTCCACGAGGCTTTCCCACAGGGGCTGTGCCACGTGCCACGTGGTGTGAGTCGATCCTCGGCTTGAAAGTCGAGGCAGTGCAGGGAAAACAGGTTTCCCTGGAATGGACTGAGTCATCTGGGGAACTCTGGGAATGGTGGCACGACCCTGGAGTTCCTCTCGCCTTTCCTGTGGAGAGCGCCTCCTCTTGAGATGCGACGGGAACGCGGGGAATTCTTTCCCGAACACGCAGGGAAAGGATCCCTCCTCTCGATCTATTAGGCGGAAAACGTGGCTCCTCTGGATGTGGGCGGGACTCTCGTGATTCCTCTCGAGTGGAGACGGGTATGTCGGGAACTTCTTGAGTTGAAGCAAGGGTGTGAAGGACCCTTTGAAGTTCCAGAGGGTTAGGTGTGATTAGCCTCGAGACGCCTCAGCGGAAATGGGCCTCATCTCGCCTGGAGGGGAGAACTCCTGGATTTTCTCGAGTTGCGGCAGGTGCTCTCGCCTTTCGATAGGGACCTCAGGGACCCGCTCTGGTGGCCTCAGGAAATGGCCAGTCCCCATGCGAGTTGCTCGCGGGGCCTCTCGGGATTCCTCTTCCTTTGATGCCGGGCCTAAGACCTTGTGTGGAGTTGGTTCGGAACCTGAGGTTTCCTCTCCATTGCTGACATGGATCTTGGGGTACTTTGGAGTCTCCCCAGGGAGTCAGTCTTGTCTCGAGTGGGGCATGCACGTGCGCTTCCTCCCTAGCTGTAGCAGCAGTGTCACGCTTCCCTTCGAGTGGATCAAGGGATCAGTGGCTTTCCCTCGAGGCTTTTCCACGAGCATTCCCAGGAGGCTTTCCACAGGGCTGTCCCACGTGCCACCGTGGTGTGAGTCGATCCTCGGCTTGAAAGTCGAGGCAGTGCACAGGAAAACAGTTTTCCCTGGAATGGACTGACACATCCGGGGGAATCTGGGAATGGTGGCACGACCCTGGAGTTCCTCTCGCCTTTCCTGTGGAGAGTGCCTCCACTTCAGATGTGACGGGAACGCCGGGAATTCTTTCCCGCACACGCAGGGAAATGATCCCTCCTCTCGAGCTTTGAGGCGCAATCGGGGCTCCTCTGGATGTGGGCAGGACTCTCGTGCTTCCTCTCGAGTGGAGACGGGTATGTCGGGGAACTTATTGAGTTGCTGCAAGGGTGTGAAGGACCCTTTGGAAGTTCCAGAAGTTAGACGTGATTAGCCTCGAGACGCCTCAGCGGAAATGGGCCTCATCTCGGCTCAGGGGAGAACCTCCTGGATTTTATCGAGTTGCGTCAGGTGCTCTCGGACTTTCGACGGGGACCTCAGGGACCCGGTCTGGTGGCCTCAGGAAAGGCCAGTCCCCATGCGAGTTCCTCGGGGGCCTCTGGGGATTCCTCCCCCATCAATGCCAGGGCCTAGACCTTGTGTGAAGTCGGTGCCGGAACTTGAGCATTTCTCTGCTGTGCTGACATGGATCTTGGGGTACTTCTGATGTCTCCCCAGGGGAGTCAGTCCTCGTCTCGAGTGGGGGCATGCTCGTGCGCTTTCCTTCCGAGGTGTAGCAGCACGGTCACGCTTCCCGGCGAGTGGATCAAGGGATCTGTGTCTTTCCCTTGAGGCTTTCCCTCGAGGCTTTCCCACGAGGCTTTCCCACAGGGCTGTCCCACGTGCCACCGTGGTGTGAGTTGATCCTCTGCTGAAAGTCGAGACAGTGCAGGGAAAACAGGTTTCCCTTGAATGGACTTAGATATCTGGGGAACTCTGGGAATGGTGGCACGACCCTGGAGTTCCTCTCGCCTTTCCTGTGGAGAGCGCCTCCTCTTTAGATGGGACGGGAACTCCGGGAATTCTTTCCGGAACACGCAGGGAAAGGATGCATCCTCTCGAGCTGAGGCAGAAACGGGGCTCCTCTGGATGTGGGCGGGACTCTCGTGCTTCCTCTCGAGTGGAGACAGGTATACCGGGGAACTTCTTGAGTTTCAGCAAGGGTGTGAAGGACCCTTTGGAAGTTCCAGAGGTTAGGTGTGATTAGCCTCGAGACGCCTCAGCGGAAAAGGGCCTCATCTCGCCTGGAGGGGAGAACCTCCTGGATTTTCTCGAGTTGCAGCAGGTGCTGTCGACTTACGACGGGGACCTCAGGGACCCGCTCTGGTGGCCTGAGGAAAGGCCAGTCCCCATTCGAGATGTTTGGGGGCCGCTCGGGATTCCTCTACCGTCGATGCCGGGGCCTAAGACTTTGAGTGGAGTCGGTGTCCCAATCTGAGGATTCCTCTCCACTGCTGACATGGATCTTGGGGTACTTCTGGTGTCTCCCCAGGGGAGTCAGTCCTCGTCTCGAGTGGCGGCATGCAGTTCGATTCCCTCCCGAGCTGTAACAGCAGTGTCACGATTCCCGTCGAGTGGATCAAGGGATCAGTGTCTTTCCCTTGAGGCTATCCCATGAGGCTTTCCCAGGAGGCTTTCCCACTGGGCTGTCCCACGTGCCACCGTGTTGTGAGTCGATCCTCGGCATGAAATCGAGGCAGTGCAGGGAAAACAGTTTTCCCTGGAATGGACTGAGACATCTGGGGGACTCTGGGAATGGTGGCACGACCCTTGAGTTCCTCTCGCCTTTCCTGAGGAGACCGCCTCCTCTTGAGATGCGACGGGAATGCAGGCAATTCTTTCCCAACCACGCAGGGGAAGGATCCATCCTCTCGAGCTAAGAGGCGTAAACGGGGCTCCTCTGGATGTGGGCGAGACTCTCGTGCTTCCTCTCGAGTGGAGACGGGTATGTCGGGGAACTTCTTGAGTTGCAGCAAGGGTGTGAAGGACCCTTTGGAAGTTCCAGAGGTTAGGTGTGATTAACCTGGAGACGCCTCAGCGTAATAGGGCCTCATCTCGCCTGGAGGGGAGAACCTCCTGGATTTTCTCGAGATGAGGCAGGTGCTCTCGACGTACGATGGGGACCTCATTGACTCGCTCTGGTGGCATCAGGAAAGGCCAGTCGCCAAGCAAGTTGCCCGGGGCCTCTCGGGATTCCACTCCCGTCGATTCCGGGGCCTAAGGCCTTGTGTGGAGTCGGTTCCGGAACCTGAGGATTCCTCTCCAGGGCTGACATGGATATTGTGGTAGTTCTGTAGACTCCCCAAGGGGAGTCAGTCCTCTTCTCGAGTGGGGCGTGCGCGTGAGCTTCACTCCCGAGCTCTAGCAGCAGTGTCACGCTTCCGTCGAGTAGATCAAGGGATCTGTGGCTTTCCCTCGAGGCTTTCCCACAAGGCTTTCCCACAGGACTGCCCACGAGCCACCGTGGTGTGAGTCGATCCTCGGCTTGAAAGTCGAGCAGTGCAGGGAAAACAGGTTTCCCTGGAATGGACTAAGAAATCTGGGGGGACTCTGGGAATGGTGGCACGACCCTGGAGTTGCCCTCGCCTTTCCTGTGAGAGCGCCTCCTCTTGAGATGCGACGGGAACGCGGGGAATTCTTTCCCGACCACGCAGGGAAAGGATCCCTCCTCTCGATCTATTAGGCGGAAACGTGGCTCCTCTGCATGTGGGCGGGACTCTCGTGATTCCTCTCGAGTGGAGACGGTATGAGGGGAACTTCTTGAGTTGAAGCAAGGGTGTGAAGGCCCCTTTGGAAGTTCCAGAGGTTAGGTGTGATTAGCCTCGAGACGCCTCAGCGGAAATGGCCTAATCTCGACTGAGGGGAGAACCTCCTGGATTTTCACGAGTTGCGGCAGGTGCTCTCGACTTTCGATAGGGACCTCAGGGA
>NW_017198301.1:0-7742 GCF_001704415.2 Capra hircus
TGGTGACTCAGGAAAGGCCAGTCCCCATGCGAGTTGCTAGAGGGCCTCCGGTTCCTCTCCCGTCGATGCCAGGGCCTAAGACCTTGTGTGGAGTCGGGCCCGGAACCTGAAGATTCCTCTCCAGGGCTGACATGCATCTTGAGGTGCTTCTGGAGTCTCCCCAGGGGAGTCAGTCCTCGTCTCGAGTGGGGCATGCACGTGCGCTTTCCTCCCGTGCTGTAGCAGCAGTGTCACGCTTCCCATCGCGGGAATCAAGGGATCTGTGGCTTTCCCTCGAGGCTTTCAGACGAGGCTTTCCCACAGGGCTCTCCCACGTACCACCGGATCCTCGCCTCTGCCACCGCGATCCTCGCCGTGCAAGTCGAAGCAGTGCAGGGAAAACAGGATCCTCTGGAATGGACTGAGACATCTGGGGGACTCTTGGAATGGTGGCACGACCCATGAGTTCCTCTCGCTTTTCCTGTGCAGCGCGCCTCCTCTTGAGATGCGTCGGAAACGTCGGAAATTCTTTCCCGAGGAAGCAGAGAAGGATCCCTCATCTCGAGCTTGGAGGAGGAAACGGAGCTCCTCTGGAGGTGGCCGGACCCTCTGCTTCCTCTGGAGTGGAGACGGGTATGTCGGGGAAATTCTTGAGTTGTAGCAAGGGTGTGTAGGACCCTTTGGAAGTTCCAGAGTTTAGGCGTGATTACTCTCGAGACGCCGCAGAGAAAATGGGCCTCATCTCGACTGAAGCAGAGAACCTCCTGGATTTTCTCGAGTTGCGGCAGGTGCTCTCAACATACGACCGTGACCTCAGGGACAGTGTAGCAGGTGTGTCACGCTTCCCGTCGCGGGATCAAGGGATCTGTGGCTTTCCCTCGAGGCTTTCCCACGAGGCTTTCCCACAGGGCTGTCCCACGTGCCACCATGGTGTGAGTCGATACTAGGCGTGAAAGTCGAGGCAGTGCAGGGAAAACAGGTTCCTCTGAAATGGACTGACACATCTGGGGACTCTTGGAATGGTGGCACGACCCTGGAGTTCCTCTCGCCTTTCCTATTGAGAGCCCTACTCTTGAGATGCCACGGGAACGCCGAAAAATCTTTCCTGACTAAGCAGGATAGCATCCCTCATCTCAAGCTGCCAGGCGGAAACGAGGTTCCTCTGGATGTGGGCGGGACCTCTCGTGCTTCCTCTCTAGTGGAGACGGGTATGTCGGGGAACTTCTTGAGTTGCAGCAAGGACCCTTTTGAATTTCCAGAGTTTAGGTGTGATGAGCCTCCAGACGCCTCAGAGGAAATGGGCCTCATCTCGCCTGGAGGGGAGAACCTCCTGGATTTTCTAGAGTTGGCAGGGTCTCTCGAGTTAAGACGGGGACCTCAGGGACCCGCTCTGGTGGCCTCAGGAAAGGCCAGTGCCCATGGGAGTTGCAAGGGGGCCTTTCGGGATTCCTCTCCGTCGATGTTGGGGCCTAAGACCTTGTGTGGAGTCGGGGCCGGAACCTGAGGATTCCTCCCCAGTGCTGACATGGGTCTTGGCGTATTTCTGGAGTCTCCCCTGGGGAGTCAGTGCTCATCTCGTGTGGGTGCATGCACGTGAGCTTTCCTCACGAACTGTAGCAGTAGTGTCACACTTCCCGTCGCATGGATCAAGGATCTGTGGCTTTCCCTCGAGGCTTTCCCACGAGGATTTTCCTCAGGGCTGTCCCACGTGCCACCGTGGTGTGAGTCGATCCTCGCTTGAAAGTCGAGGCAGTGCGGGAAAAACAGGTTTCCCTGGAATTGACAGAGACATCTGGGGGACTCTGGGAATGGCGGAACGACGCCTGGAGTTTCTCTCGCCTTTCCAGTGGAGAGGGCCTCCTCTTGAGATGCGACTGGAACGCCGGGAATGCTTTCCAGACGCACGCAGGGAAAGGATCCCTTCTCTCGGCTATGAGGTGGAAACGGTGCTCCTCTGAAAATGGGCGGGGAAGATGTTGATACTCTCGAGTGAGACGGGTATGTCGGAGAACTTCTTGAGTTGCAGCAAGGGTGTGAAGGACCCTTTGGAAGTTCCAGAGGTTAGGTGTGATTAGCCTCGAGACGCCTCAGCGCAAATGGGCCTCATCTCGCCTTTAAGGACGCCAAGATCCATGTCAGCACTGGAGAGGAATCCTCAGGTTCCGGCACCCACTCCACACAAGGTCTTAGGCCACGGCATCGACGGGAGAGGAATCCCGAGAGGCCCCCGAGCAACTCGCATGGGATGGCCTTTCCTGAGGCCACCAGAGCGGGTCCCTCAGGTCCCCGTCTTAAGTCGAGATCACTGTCACAACTCGAAAAAATCAGGAGGTTCTCCCCTCCAGGCGAGATGAGGCCCATTTCCCCCTGAGGCGACTCGAGCCTAATTACACCTAAACCTCTGGAATTTCCAAAGGGTTCTTCACACCCTTGCTGCAACTCAAGAAGTTCCCCGACATACCGTCTCCACTCGAGAGGAAGCACGAGAGTCTCGCCCACATCCAGAGGAGCCCCGTTTCCGCCTCACAGCTAGAGAGGAGGTATCCTTTCCCTGCGTCGTCGGAAAAGAATTCCCGGTCTTCCCTTCACAACTCAAGAGGAGGCACTCTCAACAGGAAAGGTGAGAGGAACTCCAGGTCGTGCCACCATTCCCAGAGTACCCCAGATATCTCAGTCCATTCCAGGGAAACCTGTTTTCCCTGCACTGCCTCGACTTACAAGCTGAGGATCGACTCACAGCACGGTGGCACGTGGGACAGCCCTGTGAGAAAGCCTCGTGAGAAAGCCTCATGGGCAAGCCTCGAGGGAAAGCCACTGATCCCTTGATCCACTCGACGGGAAGAATGACACTGCTGCTACAGCTCGGGAGGAAAAGCGCTCTTCAATGCCCCCACTCGAATGAGGACTGACTCCCCTGGGGAGACTCCCGAAGTACCCCAAGATCCATGTCAGCATGGAGAGGAATCCTCAGGTTCCAGGACCGACCCACACAAGGTCTTAGGCCCCGGCATCGACGGGAGAGGAATCCCGAGAGGCCACCGTGCAACTCGCATGGGGACTGGCCTTTCCTGCAGCCATCAGAGCGGGTCCCTGAGGTCCCCGTCGGAAGTCGAGAGCACCTGCCGCAACTTGAGAAAATCCAGGAGGTTCTCCCCTCCAGGCGAGATGAGGCGCATTTCCGCTGAGGCCCCTAGAGGCTAATTGCACCTAACATCTGGAACTTCCAAAAGGTCCTTCACACCCTTTCTGCAACTGAATAAGTTCCCCGACATACTCGCCTCCACTCGAGAGGAAGCACGAGAGTCGCGCCCACATCCAGAGGAGCCCCGATTCCGTCTCATAGCTCGAGAGGAGGGATCATTTCCCTGCGTGGTCGGGAAAGAATTCCCGGCGTTCCCGTCGCATCTCAAGAGGAGGCGCTCTCCACAGGAAAGTTGAGAGGAACTCTAGAGTCTGGCCACCATTCCCAGAGTGCCCAGTGTCTCTCAATCCATTCCCTGCACTACCTCGACTTTCAAGCCGAGGATCGAACTCACACAACGGCCGGCATCAGGGACAGCCCTGTGGGAAAGCCTCGTGGGAAAGCCTCCTGGGAAAGCCTCTGAGGGAAACCACAGAACCCTTGATCCACTCGAATTGAAGCATGACACTGCTGCTACAGCTCGGGAGGTAAGCGCACGGGCATGCCCCCATTCGAGACGAGGACTGACTCCCCTGGGGAGACTCCAGAAGTACCCCAAGATCCATGTCAGCACTGGAGAGGAATCCTCAGGTTCCAGGACCGACTCCACACAATGTCTTAGGCCCCGGCAATCGACGGGAGAGGAATCCCGAGAGGACCCCGAGCAACTCGCATGGGGACTGGCCTTTCCTGAGGCCACCAGAGCGGGTCCCTAAGGTCCCAGTCGTAAGTCGAGAGCACCTGCCGCAACTCGAGAAAATCCAGGAGGTTCTCCCCTCCAGGCGATATGAGGCCCATTTCCGCTGAGGCGTCTCGAGGCTATTCACACCTAACCTCTGGAACTTCCAAAGGGTCATTCACACCCTTGCTGCAACTCAAGAAGTTCCCTGACATACCCGTCTCCACTCGATAGGAAGCACGAGAGTCCCGCCCACATCCAGAGGAGCGCCATTTTCCGCCTCCTAGCTCGATGGAGGGATCCTATCCCTGCGTGCTCGGGGAAAGAATTCCCGGCGTTCCCGTCGCATCTCAAGAGGAGGCGCTCTCCACAGGAAAGGCAAGAGGAACTTCCAAGGTCGTGCCAGCCATTCCCAGAGTCACCCCAGATGTCTCATGTCCATTCCAGGGAAACCTGTTTTTCCCCTATCACTGGCCTCGACTTTCAAGGCGCGAGAGGATCGAAACACACCACGGTGGCCACGTAGGAGAGCCCCTGTGGGAAAGCCTCGTTGGGAAAGCCTTCGTGGGAAAGCCTCGAGGGCAAAGCCACAGATCCCTTGAACCACGCGAAGGGAAGCGTGACACTGCTGCTACAGCTCGGGAGGAAAGGCAACGTGCATGCCCCCAACTCGAGACGAGGACTGACTCCCCTGGGGAGAACTCCAGAAGTACACCAAAGTTCCATGTCAGCACTGGAGAGGAATCCTCAGGTTCCGGTAACCGACTCCCACACAAGGTCTTAGGCCCCGGCAATTGACGGGAGAGGAATCCCGAGAGGCCCCTGAGCAACTCGCATGGGGACTGGCCATTTCCTGAGGCCACCAGAGCGGGTCCTTGAGGTCTCCTTCGTAAGTCGAGAGCACCTGCCGCAACTCGAGAAAAATCCAGGAGGTTCTCCCCTCCAGGAGAGATGAGGCCCATTTCCGCTGAGGCGTTTCGAGGCTAATCACACCTAACCTCTGGAACTTCCAAAGGGTCCTTCACACCCTTGCTGCAACTCAAGAAGTTTCCCCGACATACCCGTTCTCCACTCGAGAGGAAGCACGAGAGTCCCGCCACATCCAGAGGAGCCCCGTTTCTGTCTCCTAGCTCGAGAGGAGGGATCCTTTCCCTGCCTGGTTGGGAAAAGAATTCCCGGTGTTCCCGTCGCATCTCAAGAGGATGGCGCTCTCCACAGGAAAGGCGAGAGGAACTCCAGGGTCGTGTCCACCATTCCACTGAGTCCCCCAGATGTCTCATTCCATTCCAGGGAAACCTGTTTTCCCTGCACTGGCCTCGACTTTCAAGCCGAAGGTATCCACTCACACCACGGTGGCACGTGGAACAGCCCTGTCGGAAAGCCTCGTGGAAAGCCTCGTGTGAAAGCCTCGGCGTTAAAGCCACAGATCCCTTGATTCCAAGCGAAGGGAAGAGCCACACTGCTGCTACAGCTCGGGAGGGAAAGCGTACGTGCATGCCCCCCACTCGAGACGAGGACTGACTCCCCTGGGGAGACTTCCAGAAGTACCTCAAAGATCCATGTCAGGCATCTGGAGAGGAATCCTCAGGTTCGGCACCGAATCCACACAAGATCTTAGGCCACCGGCATCGGACGGGAGAGGAATCCTGAGAGGCCCCCGAGCAACTCGCATGGGACTGGCCTTTCCCTGAGGCCACCAGTAGCGGGTCCCTGAGGTCCCCGTCGTAAGTCAAGAGCACCTTGCCGTAACTCGAGAAAATCCAGGAGGTTCTCCCCTCCAGGCGAGATAAGGCCCATTTCCGCTGAGGCGTCTTGAGGCTAATCACATCTAACATCTGGTACTTCCAAAGGGTCCCTCACACCCTTGCTGCAACTCAAGAAGTTCCCCGACATACCCGTCTCCACTCGAGAGGAAGCACGAGAGTCCCGCCCACATCCAGAGGAGCCACATTTCCGCCTCCTAACTCGAGAGGTGGGATCCTTTCCCTGCGTGGTGGGGAAAGAATTCCCCGCGTTACCGTCGCTTCTCAAGAGGAGGCGCTCTCAACAGGAAAGGCGAGAGGAACTCCAGAGTCGTGCCACCATTCCCAGAGTCCCCCAGATGTCTCAGCCCATTCCAGGGAAACCTGTTTTCCCTGCTTTGCCTCTACTTTCAAGCCGAGGATCGACTCACACCATGGTGGTTCGTGGGACAGCCCTGTGGGAAAGCCTCGTTGGAATGCCTCCTGGAAGGACTCGAGGGAAAGCCACAGATCCCTTGATCCACGCGAAGGGAAGTGCGACACTGCTGCTACAGCTCGGGAGGAAAGCGCACGTGCATGCCCCCACTCGATACAAGGACTGACTCCCCTGGGGAGACTCCAGAAGTACCCCAAGATCCATGTCAGCACTGGAGAGGAATCCTCAGGTTCCGGCACCGACTCCTCACAAGGTCTTAGGCCCCAGCATCGACGGGAGAGGAATTCCGAGAGGCCGCCAGCAACTCGCATAGGGACTGGCCTTTCCTGAGTCCACCAGAGCGGGTCCCCGTGGTCCGGTCGTAAGTCGAGAGCACCTGCCGCAACTCGAGAAAATCCAGGAGGTTTCTCCCCCGGCGAGATGAGGCCCATTTCCGCTGAGGCGTCTCGAGGCTAATCACATCTGATATCTGGAACTTCCAAAGGGTCCTTCACACCCGTACTGCAACTCAAGAAGTTCCCGACATACCCTTCTCCACTCGAGAGTAAACACGAGAGTCCCGCCCACATCCAGAGGAGCCCTTTCCGCCTCCTAGCTCGAGAGGAGGGATCCTTTCCCTGCGTGGTGGGGAAAGAATTCCCCGCGTTCCAGTCGCTGCTCAAGAGGAGGCGCTCTCCACAGGAAAGGCGAGAGGAACTTCAGAGTCGTGCCACCATTCCCAGAGTCCCCCAGATGTCTCAGTCCATTCCAGGGAAACCTGTTTTCCCTGCACTGCTTCTACTTTCAAGCCGAGTATCCACTCACACCACGGTGGCACGTGGACTGCCCTGTGGGAAAGACTCGTGGGAAAGCCTCGTGGGAAAGCCTCGTGGGAAAGCCTCGAGCGAAAGCCACAGATCCCCTGATCCACTCGAAGGGAAGAGCGACACTGCTGCTACAGCTCGGGAGGAAAGCGTAGTTGCATGCTCTCACTCGAGACGAGGACTGACTCCCCTGGGGAGACTTCAGAAGAACCCCAAGATCCATGTCGGCACTGGAGAGGAATCCTCAGGTTCCAGCACCGACTCCACACAAGTCTTAGGCACCGGCATCGACGGGAGAGGAATCCGTGAGGTCCCCGAGCAACTCGCATGGGGACTGGCCTTTCCTGAGGCACCAGTGCGGGTCCCTGAGGTCCCGTCGTAAGTCGAGAGCACCTGCCACAACTTGAAAAAATCCAGGAGGTTCTCCCTCCGGCGAGATGAGGCCCATTTCCGCTAATGCGGAGGCTAATCACATCTAACATCTGGAAGTTCCAAAGGGTCCTTCACACCCTTGCTGCAACCCAAAAAAGTTCCCCGACATACCCGTCTCCACTCGAGAGGAAGCACGAGAGTCCGCCCACATCCAGAGGAGCCCCATTTGCGCCTCCTAGCTCGAGAGGAGGGATCCTTTCCCTGCGTGGTCGGAAAAAGAATTCCCGGCGTTCCCGTCGCATCTCAAGAGGAGGCACTCTCCACAGAAAGGCGAGAGAAAATCCAGGGTCGTGCCACCATTCCAGAGTCCCCCAGATGTCTCAGTCCATTCCAGGGAAACCTGTTTTCCCTGCACTGCCTCGACTTTCAAGCCGAGGATCGACTCACACCATGGTGGCACGTGGGACAGCCCTGTAGGAAAGCCTCGTGGGAAAGCCTCGTGGGAAAGCCTCTTGGGAAAGCTCGGGAAAGCTTAGAGGGAAAGCCTCGA
>NW_017198302.1:0-7742 GCF_001704415.2 Capra hircus
CAGCCCACAGGAGTCTGAGAAAACTCTTCCCCTTGGAGAAGGAAAGGCAGCCCAAGAGTGTGTTTTCAGGCCTGTATCTTGCAGCAAGTGTTTGGCTTGTTAGACAGAAGACCTGCAGGCCTGTTCCAACAGACTCAATGCCAGAATCAGGGTCTTGTGTCTCCTGCAGTTTCCTGGCCTTGCAAACACATTCCTAGGTGAGAGCAGTCCTGCCATGGGAAGCAGGCTGCGGGAGTGTGTCTGAGGGGGCCAGGTGTCATGCTGGGGTCACCTGGTCGAGGGCACCTTGCACCTCCAATGGACCCCAGGCAAGGAGTTGCAGGCCACCACCTTGCTTCTGAAATCCCAAAATGGGGAGCAAAGCTCGCTCTGTCAGAGGGAAGAAAACAGCAACAGGATGGATTTTCAACCAGTTGCTAGGCTGTACTGTGTTAGGGCTCCAAGGAAGGAAAATGCGAATTTTAGCCCCCTACGAGTGGTATCCAGGTGGGCTCCCAGGATGATTTCCCGCAGGATCCAAGAACGTTCCAGACAGACCTGGGCTCACTAGCTCCCTACTGCAGAGGAAACATGAGAGAACAGCTGTTTGGAGGTTGCTTTGACTTCCCCGGGAGGGTAGGATCCCTCCCTGGGTGCAGGGCCTCAGGGCCATTGCCGCTGAGAGAATGCCCTCTAAGCCAGACCTTTCCAGCCTTGTATGACTCAGCACGGAGGAGACTGGAAAAGCTATCTTCCTTGGAGGAAGGAAAGGCAGCCCCAGAGAGTGTGTTTTCACACCTGTATCTTGCAGCAAGTGTTTGGCGTCTCAGACGTCAGACCTCCAGGCCTGCTCCAATGGCCTCAGTTCCAGAGTCAGGGCCGTGTGTCTCCCTGCATTTTCTGAGCCTTGGGAACACATTCCTAGGTCAGAACAGTCCTGCCCATGGGGAAGGAGGCTGCGGGAGTGTGTCTGAGGGGTCGGGTGCCATGCTGGGTCCAATAGACCCGGTACTCCAATAGACCCCAGGACAACAGCGGTGGGGCTCCCCCTGGCTTCCGAAATGCAAAGCGAGAAAGCAAAGCTAGCTCTATCAGAAGGAAGAAAAGAGCAATCGGATGGATGTTCAGGCTGTTGCTGGTCCGCCACTTCAGGGTCCCCCCCGAGAGGAACAGGCACCCTGTGGCCGCCCTAGGTCCGATATGCAGGTTAACACACAGGGTGTGTCCCCATAGGAGCCAAGAATTTTCCTGACAGACCTAGGCTCACTAGAGCTCTCCACAGGCAAAAGGGGTAGAACAGACTGTGGATGTGACTCTGCCTTTCCCAGCGAGCATGGGGCCCTCCCTACAGCCCCGGGCTCCAGGGAAAATTGTCCCTGAAAAACCTCCAAGAAGTGCTTTTCCAGCAGGCTGGGATGCAGAGTTCACAGGATGCGGGAAAGTGATCGTCCTTCAGGGAAGAAGAGGCAGCCACCCAGTGTGTGTTTGCAAGCCTGTATTTGGAAGAAACTGGTTAGCTTCTCAAGGGGAGACCTCCAGGTCTGCTCAGAGACCGAAAATTCCAGAGGCAGCACCATGCATCTCCCCTGTCCTTTCTGAGCCTTGGAAAGACATGCCTAGCTTATAGCGGTATTGCTCATGAAGAAGCAGGATGCAGGAATGTGTCAGACATGACTGGGTGCCTTCCTGGGTTCAGCTCCGTGAGGGGCCTTTCCACTCAAATTAGGTCCCATGCCTCCTTGGGGAAGGAAGGGGCCCGCTTGCCTCCAAATTGCCAAAGGCTGGAACAAAGCTAGTTCTATCAGAGGTAAGAAAAGAGCAATTGGATGGATGTGGAAGCTGTTGCTGGGCCGCACTGCTCAGGCCCCCCACCCTTCTGCCCCGAGAGAAACAGGCGCCCTGTGGCCCCTAGGTCCTGGGATGCAGTTTCACACATAGAATGTGTCCCCATAGGAGCCAAGAATTTTCCTGACAGACCTAGGCTCACTAGAGCTCTCCTACAGAGCAAAGGGGATGGGACAGATGTGTGGCTGTGGCTCTGCCTTTCCCTGGGAGTGTGGAGCCGCTCCTATAGCCCCGGGCTCCAGGGGAAATTGCCCTTGAATAATGACCTCCAAGAAGCGCTTTTCCAACTGGCTGAGACGTGGAGTTCTCAGGATGCAGGGAAAGCGAGTGTCCTTCGGGAAGCAAAGGCAGTCACCTGTTATCATGACTTACTAGAATAGTAGGTACCTTCTCCGGTTGGGCAGAGGCCTTCCCTACCTGATCTGAAAAAAGAAAACGAAGTAGCTCGCTGATTGAGAAATAATTCCCAGACTTGGGTTTCCAACCAGTATAGAATCCGACAATGGCCCTGTCTTTGCAGCCGCGTTAATTAACAGGTATGTGAAGCTCTAAATATCAGTGGAAATTACATACAGCATATAGGCCCCAGTGTTCTGGAATGGTGGAAAGAACAACCAAACTCTTGAAGAGACACTTTCAAAATGGATCATAGAGACTGACTGTACATGGATGGGCTTGCTTCCGGCAGACTTACTCATATTACGGGTAAATGCACGTTCCATAGTTGTTGTCCTTATGAAATTTTCTATGGGAGACCCCTCCACAGTGAGGCAGGTGTTAGCAGATTTGCCACAAGTAAGGGGGTGGGATTTCACAGCAGATGGAACAATTAGGTAAGGTAATAAATCAGGTAACTAAGTTTGTATAAAAAAAGATATCATTCCCCCTTGAGGAACAGATTCATGAATTTGTGCTCAGTGATCAGGTGTGGTCAATGACTGGAAACACAATTCCTTGGCCTGACATCGGAAAGGTCCTTATACTGTTGTTTTAGCCACAATTCTGAAAGAGATGGGAATACCAGACCACCTAACCTGCCTCTTGAGAAATCTGGATGAAGGTCAGGAAGCAGTTAGAGTAGGACATGGAACAACAGACTGGTTCCAAAAAGGAAAAGGAGTATGCAAAGGCTGCATATTGTCACCCTGTTTATTTAACTTGTATGCAGAGTACATCATGAAAAATGCTGGAATGGAAGATACATGAACTGGAATCAAGATTGCCGGTAGAAATATCAATAAACTTAGATATGCAGATGACACCACCATTATGGCTGAATGTGAAGAGGAATGGGTATGTCGGGGAACTTCTTGAGTTGCAGCAAGGGTGTGAAGGACCCTTTGGAAGTTCCAGAGGTTAGGTGTGGTTAGTCTCGAGATGCCTCAGCGGAAATGGGCCTCATGTCGCCTGGAATGGAGAGGCTCCTGGATATTCCCGAGTTTCAGCAGGTGCTCTCGAGTTACGATGGGGACTTCAGGGACCCGCTCTGGCGGCCGCAGGAAACGCCAGTCATCATGCGTGTTGCTAGGGGGCCTCGTGATTCCTCTCCCGTCGATGCCGGGGCCTAAGACCTTGTGGGGAGTCGGGGCTGGAAGCTGAGGATTCCTCTCCAGTGCTGACATGGATTTTGTGGTACTTCTCGAGTCTCCACAAGGGAGTCAAGCCTCGTCTCGAGTGGGGGCATGAGCGTGCCCTTTTCCTCCATGCCGTAGCAGCAGTGTCACGCTTCCCCATGCCTGGACCAAGGGATCTGTGGCTTTCCCTGGAGTCTTTCCCACGAGCTTTCCCACAGGGCTGTCCACGTGTGACGGTGGTGTGAGTCGATCCTCGGCATGAAGGCCAAGGCAGTGAAGGGAAAACAGGTTCCTGTGGAATGGACTGAGACATCTGGGTGAGTCTCGGAATGGTGGCACGACTCTGCAGTTCCTCTCCCCTTTCCTTTGTAGAGCGCCTCCTCTTGAGATGGATGGGAATGCCGAGAATCTTTCCCGACCAATCAGGGAAAGGATCGCTCATCTCGAGCTACGAGCCGGAAACGGAGCTCCTCTGGATGTGGCCGACACTCGTGCTTCCTCTTGAGTGGAGACGGGTATGTCGGGGAACTTCTTGAGTTGCAGCATGACTGTGAAAGACTCTTTGGAAGTTCCAGAGGTCACGTGTGATTAGCCTCGAGACACCTCAGGGGAAACGGGCCTCATCTCGCCTGGAGGGGAGAACCGCCTGGATTTTACCGAGTTGCGGCAGGTGCTCTCGACTTACGACGGGGACCTCAGGGACCCGCTCTGGTGACCTCAGGAAAGGCCAGTTCCCATTCGAGTTGCTAGAGGGCCTGTCGCTATTCCACTCCCGTCGATGCCAGGGCCTAAGACCTTGTGTGGAGTCGGGGCCGGAATCTGAGGATTCCTCTCCAAGGCTGACATGCATGTTGGGGTACTTCTGGAGTCTCCCAAGGGGAGTCAGTCCTCGTCTCGAGTGGGGGCATGCACGTGCGCTTCCTCCCGTGCTGTAGCAGCAGTGTCACGCTTCCCTTCGCGTGGATCAAGGGATCTGTGGCTTTCCCTCAAGGCTTTCCCACGAGGCTTTCCCAGGACCCTCCCTGCCACTGTGTGTGTCTCAAAGTCGAAGCAGTGCAGATCCTCTCTGGAATGACTGATCTGGGGCTCTTGGAATGGTGGCACGACCCATGAGTTCTTCTCGCCTTTCCTGTGCAGTGGGCCTCCTCTTGAGAAGCGTCGGAAACGTCGGGAAATTCTATCCCGAGGAAGCAGGGAAGGATCCCTCATCTTTAGCTTGGAGGCGGAAACGGAGCTCCTCTGGATGTGGCCGGGACCTCTGCTTCCTCTGGAGTGGAGACGGGTGTGTCGGGGAACTTCTTGAGTTGCAGCTAAGGTGTGAAGGAACCTTTGGAAGTTCCAGAGGTTAGGTGTGATTAGCCTCGAGACGCCTCAGCGGAAATGGGCCTCATCTCGCCTGGAGGGGAGAACCTCCTGGATTTTCTTGAGTGTGGCAGGTGCTCTAGAATTATGACGGGACCTCAGGGACCCTCTCCGGTGTCCTGAGGAAAGGCCAGTCCCCATGCGATTTGTTCGATGGCCTCTCGGATTCCTCTCCCGTTGATGCCGGGGTCTGAGACCTTGTACGGAGTCGGTGCCGGAACCTGAGGATTCCTCTCCAGTGCTGACATGGATCTTGGGTACTACTGGAGTCTCCCGAGGGAGTCAGTCTTCGTCTCGAGTGGGAGCATGCACGTGCGATTTCCTCCGAGCTGTAGCAGCAGTGTCACGCTTCCCTTCGCGTGAATCAAGGGATCTGTCGCTTTCCCTCGAGGCTTTCCCACGAGGCTTTCGCACAGGGCTGTCCCACGTACCACCGTGGTGTGAGTTGATCCTCGGCTTGAAAGTCGAGGCAGTGCAGGGAAAACAGGATTTCCTGGAATTGACTGAGACATCTGGGGGACTCTGGGAATGGTGGCATGACAGGGAGTTCCTCTCGCCTTTCCTGTGGAGACCGACTCCCGAAAATTCTTTCGCGATCACGCTGGAAAGGATCCCTCCTCTCGAGCTATGAGACGGAAACGGGGCTCCTCTTGATGTGGGCGGGTTCTCGTGCCTCCTCTCGAGTGGAGACGGGTATGTCGGGGAACTTCTTGAGTTGCAGCAAGGGTGTGAAGGACCCTTTTGGAAATTCCAGAGGTTAGGTGTGATTAGCCTCGAGACGCCCCAGCGGAAATGGGCCCATCTCTCCTGGAAGGGACAACCACGTGGATTTTCTCGAGTTGCGGCAGGTGCTCTCGACCTATAACGGGGACCTCAGGGAACCACTCTGGTGGCCTGAGGAAATGCCAGTCCCCATGCGAGTTGCACGGTGGCCTCTCAGGATTCCTCTCCCGTCGATGCCGGGGCCTAAGACCCTGTTTGGAGTCGGTGCCAGAACCAGAGGATTCCTCTCCAGTGCTGACATGGATCTTGGGGTACTTCTGGAGTCTCCCCAGGGGAGTCAGTCCTCGTCACATGTGGGGGCATGCACGTGCGCTTTCCTCTCGAGCTGTAGCAGCAGTGTCACGCTTCTTGGCGATTGATCAGGGTATCAGTGGCTTTCCCTGAAGGCTTTCCCTCTAGGCTTTTCCACGAGGCTTTCCCACAGGGCTGTCCCACGTGCCACCGTGGTGTGAGTCTATCCTCGGCTTGAAAGTCGAGGCATTGCAGGGAAAACAAGTTTCCCTGGAATGGACTGAGACATCTGAGGGAATCTGGGAATGGTGGCACGACCCTGGAGTTCCTCTCGCCTTTCCTGTGGAGAGCGCCTACTCTTGAGATGCGACGGGAATGTCGGAAATTCTTTCCCGACCACACAGGGAAAGGATCCCCTCTTTCGAGCTATGAGGTGGAAACGGGTCTCCTTCTCATGTGGGAGGGACTCTCGTGCTTCCTCTCGAGTGGAGACGGGTATGTTGGGGAACTTCTTGAGTTGCTGCAAGGGTGTGAAGGACCCTTTGGCAGTTCTAGAGGTTAGGTGTGATTAGCCCCGAGATGCCTCAATGGAAATGGGCCTCATCTCGCCTGGAGGGAGAAACTCCCTGGATTTTCTCGAGTTGCCCCAGGTGCTCTCGACTTACGATGGGACCTCAGGGACCCGCTCTGGTGGCCTCAGGAAATTCCAGTCCCCATGCGAGTTGCTCGGAGCCCTCCGGGTTCCTCTCCCGTCGATGCCGGGCCTCAGACCTTACGTAGAGTCGGTGCCGTAACCTGAGGATTCCTCTCCAGTGCTGACATGGATCTTGGTGTACTGCTGGAGTCTCCCCAGGGGTAGGTCCTCGTCTCGGTTGAGGGCATGCACGTGCGCTTTCCTCCCCAGCTGTAGCAGCAGTGTCGCGCTTCCCTTCGAGTGGATCAAGGTATCTGTGGCTTTCCCTCGAGGCTTCCCACGAGGCTTTCCCACGAGGCTTTGCCACAGGGCTGTCCCACGTGCCACAGTGGTGTGAGTCGATCCTCGGCTTGAAAGTCGAGTCAGTGCGGGAAACAGGTTTCCTGGAATGGACTGAGACATCTGGGGGACTCTGAGAATGGTGGCATGTCCCTGGAGTTCCTCTCGCCTTTCCTGTGGAGAGCGCCTCCTCTTGAGATGCGACGGGAACGCCGGGAATTCTTTCCCGACCTCGCAGGGAAAGGATCCCTCCTCTCGAGCTATGAGGCGGAAACGGGGCTCCTCTGGATGTGGGCGGAACTATCGTGCTTCCTCTTAAGTGGAGACGGGTATGTCGGGGAACTTCTTGATTTGCAGCAAGGGTGTGAAGGATCCTTTTTGAAGTTCCAGAGTTTAAGTGTGCTTAGCCTTGAGATGTGTCAGCGGAAATAGGCTTCATTTTGCCTGGAGGGGAGAACATCCTTGATTTTCTCCAGTTGTGGCAGGTGCTCTCGACTTACGAGAGGGACCGCAGGGACCGCTCTGGTGGCCTCAGGAAAGGCCAGTCAAGATCCAAGACAGCACTGGAGAGGGAGAGACATCACGAGAGGCTCCCGAGCAACTCCCATGGGGATTGGCCTTTCCTGAGGCCACCAAAGCGGGTCCCTGAGGTCCCGTCGTATGTCGAGAGCACCTGGCGCAACTCGAGAAAATCCAGGAGGTTCTCCCCTCCAGGAGAGATGAGACCCATTTGCGCTGAGGCATCTCGAGGCTAATCACACCTAACCTCTGGAACTTCCAAAGGGCCTTCACACACATTGCTGCAATTCAAGAAGTTCCCCGACATACCCGTTTCACTCGAAAGGAAGCACGAGAGTCCCGCCACAACCAGAAGAGCCCCGTTTCAGCCTCATAGCTCGAGAGGAGGGATCCTTTCCCTTCGTGGTCGGGAAAGAATTTCCGGCGTTCCTGTCGCATCTCAAGAAGAGCGCTTCCCCAAGGAAGGCGAGAGGAAC
>NW_017198303.1:0-19791 GCF_001704415.2 Capra hircus
CGTGTGGTGCTTCTTGGATACGACTGAACTGAGTGGATCAACAGATGTCATGTGGCAAAGCTAAAATATTTACTCTCTGGATCTTTATAGAAGTTTGCCCCTCCATGTAGAAATATGGTAGGGTTTTTTGTTTATTTGTTTGTTTTTAACACATATGCTGAGAACTATACTTTAGAAACATTGTGAATTTTGTTCACATTACAGATTACTGTGAATTTAGTTCACATTACATTGTGCATTTTTTCTTTGGAACAAACCTCCTGTGGGTAGATGTCCAGCTGGTTACATCGCTCTCAGAAATCTCACCAGCATGAACACTGCGCCTGTGTACTCAGTTGCTACTCAGCTGCTAAGTTGTGTCTCTTTGTGACCCCATGGACTGTAGCCCTGCAGGCTCTTCTGTTCCTGGGGATTCTCCTGGCAAGAATAATACTGGAGTGGGTTGCCAGGCCCTCCTCCAGGAGATCTTCCCAACCCAGGGATCGAACCGGGTCTCCCTCATTGCAGGTGGATTCTTTACCATCTGAGCCACCAGGAAAACCTCTCAGGAGAATGGTCAAGCTGAATCGAGTTCTCAGAGTGATGTTTACTCTACTTTCTGTCTCAAATGTCACCCCTTAATGGAATCTCCCAGCCTTTTCTGCCTTGATTTGTCCAATTTTCCATCTCTGCCTGCCCCCTGCCCCCAGAGGGACTCTCTGCATTCCTTCCAACCTATGCTTCCTACAGCAGAAAATGCAACTAAAAAAAAAAAAAACACCCAAATCCTCCTTAAAAATTTCAGTAATTTCTTTCTCACTACCACCAGACCCACGATTCCAGGACCTTCCATGAATGACCCTGTGTTTCTCCTCACGCTAATCTCCCTGCCATCCTGGGCTTCTTTGAGTGCCTGGCCATATGTTTCCCCCTGAGTCAAGGCTTTATATATGCCGCTCCTCCTGCCTGGGGAGCTCCTCTCCCTACCCCTTGTTCCACCAGCTCCCCACCATTTCATCTCCATGTTCAGTACTCCTTGTTCAGGGGAGTCTTCCCTAACCCTTCCACCAGCTCCCCGAGCACCTGCATTCCCCCTCTGTCACATTCATCAGATTGCCAGTTCTTATGTAATCTCCTGCTGGACGGAAAACTCTGGGAGAGCAGGGCTGTGTCTTGCTCGTGGTTCTTTCCTGGCTCCTGACACATTGATTCTCGGTCACTGTTGAATGGATGGTTGAAGGATGAGTGACGGGGGTGTGCTGGGAGGGGCCTGGCTCTGCGATGATCTGGAGATGCCACACATCTTTGGAGGATTTGGAGACTGGACAAGGTAATGCTAACGTTCATCAGCTCAGACATCTATTAATCTTTAGGCTTACCCCCAGCCTGTTCCATTTGCTCCTAGCTATTTGGTTGAACATTCCTTGTACTGAACTTGAGATTCAAGATTAGGTTGTGGATAAAAGAGTTAAAAGTGACAGCTGCTTGGTACACACATAAAATAATCTGCATAATTCTGAGATCTTTCTCCAGCTACAGAGCTCAGAGAATAGCCACCAAAACCACATAGTCATGCACTTGGCCACATAGTTTCCTGGGTCCTAAAGCACTGTTGGAGAAGGCAATGGCACCCCACTCCAGTACTCTTGCCTGGAAAATCCCATGGATGAAGAGCCTGGAAGGCTGAGTCTATGGGTCGCTGAGGGTCAGACACGACTGAGCGACTTCACTTTCACTTTTCACTTTCATGCATTGGAGAAGGAAATGGCAACCACTCCAGTGTTCTTGCCTGGAGAATCCTGGTGGGCTGCCATCTATGGGGTCGCACAGAGTCGGACACGACTGAAGCGACTTATGTATAAGGTCCCAACAATTAAATGGCAGCCTTTATCTTCAGGTAAATGCTGACACTGGAAGGTGATGATATCACTGGCTTTAATTCCTCACCCCAGGCCCTCCGGGGGATAATCAATCAGGTTGAAACCTCTAGAAACACAAGGGGTCCTCCCATGGGAATTCACTTTATTCAAAGCTTTCAACAATCTCTGAAATGGGAACTATACAGGGCAAAATCTCCCAGCCATACCTGCAATTAAAATTTGAGAAAGGGTTAAGATCTTTGCTTGTGGCTTTTCATATGAGTGAATTCTCATTCCTATCTGTCCATAGATTCCAAGAGCACAATTAATGTTCCCTGAGTTACAGAAGTCAGTTCTGCATCACCTAGGATTAGGGCAGGTTCAAACCCACTCCTGTGGCTTAGTTAATGTAAAAGCAACCTTCTGTAAAGGCCTATAGGGCATGTGAAGTTTTCAGGGTTTGCTGACTGTGTGACTAAAATCTGGGGGAAAGTCTCCTAGGGAGCTGTTTTCCTGCCAGATGTAATTTCAAAGGGAGAGATTCAAGTCTGGACTTGTGTTTCCAAACAGTAGTTGCTCTAATTATGAAGTGTTTATCAAAGGTGATGTCTTATCACGATTGTTGGAAAGAGTCATTACTGAATGACCACACACTTTACTGATGTGGAGGGAAGTGCCCCAGAGCCACACACCAGGCCTGGGAGAATCTGCCCCATGACAGGCGGTGGAGGAGATCAGATGGGTTGAGAGGGTAACAGATCCAGGACCTACTAAGACCTGCACTAGTCTTACAGGTGCACAGGAAAAGGGTGACTCACTTACATGTGGCATCCTAAAAAATAAATAAATAAAAAGCAAAGCACCAAGGTCCTCAATCCAGGGCACAGATTGGTGTTTGCAGAAGGTGGGCTGTGGGTGTGTGAAGTAGGTGAAGGTGGTCAAAAGGCACAAACTTCCAATTACAGAAAAGTAACTCCTGGGATCATCATGAGTAGCATGCAACTATAGCTAATAATACTATTAAAAAATTATTTTGTGTATTTGAAAGTGCTAAAAGAGTGGATCTAAAAAGTCCTCATCACACACACAAAAGATGTCACAGTGTGAGATGATGGATGTGAGATGGACTTATCATGGTGATAGTTCACAATATATACAAATAGTGAGTCATTATGTTGCACACCAAAATGAATATGAAGGGGTGTATGTCAGCTATGCATCAATTAAAAAAGAAAATGGTGGAAGGATGACACTCGCTCTCACAATTGCTGAGAAAGATAAAGCTTTGGGCTTTGCATCAGGGTCTGCAGGCTTCCCTTCCTCTCAGTAAAGTAAAGGATGCTTACAGCCTTGGAGGCAGCAGATGGGACAGGCCTGGGGCTCTGCATTTCTCACAGCTCCCAGGAAACGCCAGTTCCTGCGGATCCCGGGCTGCACTTTGAGTAGCAAGGTGTCAGAGCTCCTGAGGGTGGATTAGCTGGGCTGGTTTCTAAGGGATCCAGTGACACTTATGAGTACAGCACAGGGGCTTTGTTGGCCTCTATTCCTGACAGTGCAAAATAGCTGGGGGTGAGCCGAGGTGGTGTTTCCCTTGCAGAGAAGAGAGAAATGGCAACTTCACCAGATTGGAGATGATGCTGTTTCATGTTCACATACGGATCTCCTCAGACACATGGGGCCCACCAGCAAAGACCTTCAGAAATAAGGCAAAAAACCACTATGAGTTTTAAAGTATTATTTTGGAGTGCTATCCACAATGAATAAACTAGATTAAAGGACATGATTTTATGTCACAGCTCAAGTGGTTCAATTGCCTAGGACTTTTTTTTTTTTAAGTTTTATCTTGAACCCTTCTTAGAAGTGTCTACAATCACATGAGGCTTGACGGAGTGTGTCACTGCTTGTTCAAAGCTCTGGTGGCAAATAAAACATACAACGACAGGAAGGACCTTTACTACTCTTGTTAAAATATGGAAGGTCCTCCCTGGGAAGCTATACATTCTTGGTCACCGCGAGGAGTAGAAAGTGAGCCCGCAGAATTCACAGCTGGGCCGCAGGAGAGGAGCCCTGAGCTCCTGCCCCTCTCAGCCCCTCTGATAGAGGCTCTGTCTGACCCCCAGACCCTCAGACATGCCTCAGAGGTCACAGACCCTGAGAGGCCTGGTGTGGGTCCCCGTGTTCTCCTCTGACCTGGGGGAGGGAGCGGTG
Source organism: Capra hircus (assembly GCF_001704415.2). NCBI lineage: Eukaryota > Metazoa > Chordata > Mammalia > Artiodactyla > Bovidae > Capra > Capra hircus. The sequence goes on from NW_017198303.1 coordinate 4,047, forward strand.
GGCTCAGGAGAGACCCTGGGCGGGAGTGAGGCCCGCGGCCCGAGCAGCGCCACGCGCGGAGGGCCACCATCCGCACGCTCCGCTGGTGTCGGCTGCCACGTGTGTAAGACGAGCTGCCCGGCTGCTCTTGGGGGTTTCTTGATTCTTCAACGGTCCTTGGGCCTCAGCAACATTGGCAGAAGTCAGAAATGTGTTATCTCAGGCAGCCCTGCTGACTCAGTGGTAAAGAATCTGCCTGCCAACGCAAGAGCACAGGTTCGATCCAGAAAGATCCCGCACGCCGTGGAGCAGCTAAGTGCACACACCAGACTATTGCTCCTGCAGAGCCAGGAGCCACAGCCCCTGACGCCCGTGCCTCCCAGAGCCTGTCTCTGCAACAAGAGGGCGGGGGAGTTTCTTGGAGTGAAAGCTGCTCCCCACAGCGCGGACAGTGCCTGAGGTGAGACCCGGATGGCCCCGCAAGCCTGGCGGGGGAGCCACAGCTCCAGTCTCCCTGCAGGTGAGCAGGGAGCACCTCCGGGCCTGAGAGAGTCATGGAGAGTCGTGGGGCCCGGATTCCTGTCCTCAGGAAGCCCTGGGCCTAAGAGGGGCGTCAGAGAAGACATAATGCACCCGCCCCCCCATGTGGCACGTGCTCACCAAGAAAAGGCCACACAGGACCAGAAGAGAGACAAGGAGTCACGACACAGCCCGAGGGAGTCAGAGGAAAATCAGCAGAGCAGATGGTTTCCAAGCCAAGGCCTCGGAGGAGTACAGTTCAGCAGCCAGGATTCCAGAGCCAGAGCCCAGTGGCAGGTGCAACAGAGAGCAGGCTCCCCCAGAAAGGCAGATGCGAAGGGAGAACGTTCATCTAAGCTCCCGGATGATGTCAAAGGCGGTGTGGACTGCGGGGTGGACGCAGGGGGTGAGGGCTGGCAGAGGAAGGGGCAGGGGAGAGAGAGTGAAAGGCATTTAGAGCCTGGCCTGGGATGCCACTATCCTTCCTGGGAAGTGGCGCCACTCAGATGCTGTGAGTAGAGAACGGACATGTTCAGAACTGCAGGTAAAGCAGGTCAGTTATCACAGAGAGAAAGCGAACAGGGGGGCGGAGAGGCTGCATCCAGAGGGGCGGCCAGGAGCCCAGCAAGAGCGCAGGGAGAGGAGCCCCGACTGAACTCAGGAGGTGGAGCTGGAGGCAGGAAGCCCCTCAGAGCAGGGGGAGAAGGAGACGGGACGACAGGAACATGGCGAGGCAGCTCCTGCAGAGGCCGAGGGTCCTCGTGGTTGGTGATGAAGGGCACCTCAGAGAAGGCAGTCGCTGAAGGAGGAAACCTGAATCCTCATCTCTGCCCAGATGTCTGTTTGCCTACAGACGTCAGAAGGGTGAGAACCAAACAAAACTCAGGATAAGATGTGTTTCTTGGGTGAATTCTTTTAAAAAACAATCCTTTATCAATCACAATTTTTAAGTTGGAATCTAATTCACATGTCATAAAATCTACTCTGTAAAATGTACAACTCAACGATTCATCATCCGTTTGCAAGGTTGTGCAGCCATCACCACTCTCTAAATCAGAGCACTTCACCTCCTCACGAAAGAAAGCCACCACCCATTAAACAGGCGCTTCCCCGTCCACCTCCCCCAGCTTTGGGCAATTGTCTGTGTGCTTTTGACCCTAATGATTTGCCTATTCTGCATATTTAAAGTACATGGATTTGTACCACTGTGGCCACGCACGCTGGTTTCTTACACCTGGTGCTGTGTCTTTGAGACTCATCTATGGTTTAGCACACGATTCATTCCTCTGTTTGACTTGAGAATTTTCCCTTTCTAGGCCATGATAATACACACACACACACACACAGACGCCCCCAAGTTCTTTTCTTTTTAATTGTGAAAAACTCACAGAATATAAAATTACCACTGTCGCTCAGTCCACATCACTAAGAGCCATCTTTGTGCAGGGATCCTCTTTGCCTCACTGACCCTGAGCCCCAGTGTGCACAGAGCAACCAGCCCAGCCATGACACCCCTTCTTGGGACCCTCCGTGCCACCCGCACGACCAGGACTCCACCCAGGCCTCCCACGGCGGCCTAAGAAGAGAACTGCATGAGGGGTTGGGGGCAGAGTTGGCGAAGGAGAGAGAGACCCAGGAGAGAGGAGAGCAGAGGCGGGTGGAGGCGTTGCCCATGATGAGCTCCTGTCTCAGTCACGTGCTTGCCAGACCAGCCCTGCTTAACTGCTGGGATCAGTAATGATTAGAGGGGTGAGGGAGGTGTGACCACGGGTGTCAGCAGCTTCAGCCAGACACCCAACAGTCTACACTGCAAACCTGCCAGGCCCAGCTTCACTCCCCAGGCCAGCTTCAGAGCCCGAGAGCCCAGCTTCATGTGCGGGGCTATCCCAGCCCCATCCTCCAGAGCTCCACATCCCAGCTCTCAGGAGAGTCTTCTGAGCTCCCAGGAGATCGTGTCTACTCAAGGTGTACAACAAGTGGCCTTAGGCTGGGACCAGTTGGAAGTGGCCAGAGTGAAATCAAGTGTCTCTGTATCTCTTCTGCCCCTGAAGCGCCCAGTCTCTCCGACCCTCTCATGCCTGCTGTGTCCAGGCGTCCCCTAACACAGCCAGGCTGCAGGCAGGGGTTTCAGGGCAGAGCAGGAGCTGCAGCATCTCACGGTGAGCAGGGCTGGCCTCCAACTCAAGCCCGACTCTGGGAGAGCACCACTGTGGGTCAGAAAGTGACCCCTCTGAAGGCACAGGTGACTGCTCCTGGATCACACAGGGGCCCCAGAACTTAGGTTTTTCTTGTGCCCTCTACAGCTGGCTCTAAAGGACAGACCAAGGAGATATCTGGACCCTGGTAATCACAGTCAGGTTGCTTAGGTACAAAGGGGTGGGGCAGGGCGGGGCGGTGAGAACCGGGGTGGGGGCCACTCTCTCTGCTGTTCCTCCCACCCCCAGCTACTCCCCTGACCCTCTCCTGCTCAGCATCCTACCCCTGGGGCGGGGCAGTGAGGACAGGGTGTGTGGGGGAGGGTGGTTAGGCCGCCTGCCTCTGCTCTCCCCACCCACCTCCCCGCCCCCAACCTTTTCCCTCTCAGCATCCTACCCCCATACTGGGCTTTCTTGGCCCAGACACAACAGAAGTGATCATTAAGTTACTCAGTATTCAGTGGAATAGTCACAAAGTGACTTCAGGTGTAAAAAGAAATAAAATTGAAAATAAAATCCACCCAGACTGTTAATGTTTTGGATGAGGTTAGTGTCAGAGAAGATCCTGGGCTCCTGGTAAAGGTCCCCCTGAAACTCTGGCTCTGGAAGGAGGGAGGAGATGACCTTTGGTGAATGTGACCTGAGCCTGGTTTGTGTCTGAGCAGCTCATTGATTTGATTACTGGTCATCATCACATTTTCTGAGCCCCGTTCTGCATCTGTTCGAGGTCCTCACATGGCTGACAAGCTGGAGAGCTCATCACAGTGTGCTTAAAGACTCGAGGGGTCCTGGGTGAGGCAGAAAATGGTGCGGGCAGAGCATGGGATCAAGAAAGGCGTTGTGGACCCACCGAGGTCTGCGCTGGGTCTCCAAGGGTGAGCTCAGCAGGGCCTGGCTCTGAGCAGGACTCACATACACGATGAATGACTAAATGAGTGAAAATGGAAATCTTCCCAAAAAAGGGCAAGACTGTCAGCTCGTCTGTAACTGAGCCCAAGCTCGTACTGCTCACCTCATGACAGGCCAGGAAACTGAGAGATGAGTTCCTGGGCAAGGAACAGCGGCTTTATTCAGAAGCCCAGGACTCTTGTCCCGGGACCCATCTTGCCTGAGTTAGAATTCAGGCTTCTTTTATCTTAATTCTCAAAGGTGGTGTGTGAGGAAAGTCAAATATTTCCTCATTCTGATCAGGCTCCAGAGGGGATGTGTTAATGTCTGCCTCCCTACTGTGATTCACAGGTGAGTCTGGTCAGGAAGTTTCCTGTGAGCTAAACAAGTTATTTTAGCTTGGTGCTCATTACCTGGGTTGCAGGGCTCCCAGAGACGGGACTTTATGTACAAGCTTATAGGCATCATTTCTTTAGTGGTTAACTCGTAATAGGTAGAGTACAAAGGGTCCTTCTTTATGACACATTCAGGCTAAAGCTTGGACCTGCAGGGCACCCGGGGACAGTGGGGAGAGGGGCGCCCACTCGACTCCCTCACAGCTGTCTTGCTGACTAAGCAGCCTGTGTCTTGACCCCTGGGGGCACCTGTTTGCCCTCTTCTCTCGGCCAGTGCTGGTTGTAAGGTGTAGATTGGGCTGACGCAGAAAAGGAGAGATGACCTCAACGGAAGTAGGTTACCTTTATTCAGGCAAGGAGGGGCGGCAGTCAGGCCTAACGACCAGGCTGAGCATGAGAGGGATCAAGGAAGCTTCATATTTAAAGGGAGGTTTGTGGACGTGATAAGGGCAACGTTAGTCAGGCGGGATGTTTGGGGTATTCTTTAGTTGAGATGGCATTTGCAGTTGGGTAGGGGGTGATAAATCCTCTGGACGAGGGGTGATAAGTCCCAGGTAAGATGCAACAAGCCTGGAGCATCAGGGCGGCGACCTAAAGTTTGGTTTTGTTTTCCTTGAAAGTTAGATGATTCAGCAAGGGCCTTTGAGACTGAAAGACTCTTTCACTCATCAGAAGCAACACTCACCTGTGCCCTCCCTGATCAGGCCCAAGCAAACCAGCTGCCCTCACCTGAAAGAGTGTTAGTCTCTTAATCATGTCCCTGCGACCCCATGGACTGTAGCCCACCAGGCTCCTTTGTCCGTGGGATTTTCCAGGTAAGAATACTGCAGTGGGTTGTCCTTTCCTTCTCCAGGGGATCTTCTCAACTCAGAGATGGAACCCAGGTCTCCTACATTACAGGTGTATTCTTTACCATCTGAGCCACCAGGGACATGCATAAGAAACTGCTACCTCCCCAAACTGGGGTCAGAAGGCTGGGCGTGTGTTTCAGGCTCTACCAGGCAGCTCACATCCTCCTAGTATCTCCCCTTGTCTGCCTAAGAAGCTCTTACATCTCAGGACGCCTCTAACCTATACCCTCTTTTGGTGGGAGCTAGTGCTCAGCAGTGAATATTTTCAGCCCAGAGAGACACAGCCTGTGCTTTAGACCATGGGGAACCCTCCCAGCTAGCCCCAGTCCATCCAAATCTCTCCTGTTCCTCAGATCCCATGGCCAACAGACAGTCCCCGAGTCTGTTCAAACCAAGCTCCCACAGTGTCCAGAGCTGAGGTTCCTCCCTTCCCCATGTCCCCTCGGCCCTGCATGATGAGCCCGCGCTCCTGGGAATGGAGGGGCCCCTGTGCACTTCTTCCGGGGCTGCTGCTGGGCCTTCCTTCTCCTTCAACCAGAGCAGGGAGCTGGGCTCTTCCGTGCCCATGAGTAGGGGGAGGAGGGGAAGAGCTGTCAGTCCCTCCATCTCTGCGGGCCGCGGCCCTGCAGGAGGAGGCGCTGGGGACTGAGAGTGGGCTTGGCCTCTTCAGTGATCAGGACTCAGGGTGCATTCGGGGGAGGCTGAACCTGCTGGGGAATGGTGACAATGTTGATGGTGACAAGCTGTTTCCATCTCTGTACGAGCTGGTCCATTTCACCAAATTCTCTCTAAACTAACACCTGTATATAAAACACTCTTCCTCTGGCAACAGGGTTTGGGCTGAGTGTTTTCCAGGAAACTCCTCACTAACCTCTGGGAAACATTCTGAGAGAGTCTCTGATGATGCAACAAGCATCCACTTTGGTTAGGAATCGACCAAGGACTCACTGTTCAGCACATGGATGTCCGTGCTATGTAGCAGCCTCGATGGGAGGGGAGTTTGGGGGAGAAAGGACACATGTGTGTGTTTGGCTGAACCGTTCCCCTTGGTGTTCACTTGAAACTGTTGCAACACTGTTTGTTAACAGGCTATACCCTAAATACAAAGTAAAAGGAAAGAAAACAACATATGACCAAACACAAAAAGAAGACACTGGATGATTTGAACGTTGGCTTCACAAGTGCATTTTGGTAATACAGAAAAGCACAGTGTTTTAGAATCCTAGTTTATGATTTAGAATCAATGATATTTAGGTGACTGATCAATTGTTTAATACAGGCACTGATAAAAATACAAGCTAAAGGCTAACCAGTTTTAGTATCATTAATGTCACCCCTACAGTCTAAAGCCAGGGCACATCTGTCTGTTCATCTGTCTCCCTCCCTCCAACTCCCTCTCTCTATGGTGTTAAGATTTGTGTCCCAGTGAGCTGGCTCCCGCTCTCCTGCAACACACACCCTTCATTCTGTGGGAGAAGTGGTGACACGCGTGTGCACCAGTGTCAGCGGAGGAGGTGACGCTCGGTGACAGAAGGAAGGAGACTGGCACAGGGCTTGGCCCGGCCTTGGCCTGGGGGCTCTGCCCGGACCCCCGCTCCCTGGTCCACTGCTGACCATAGCAGGGGCGGGAGAGGCCCGTGAGGGGCCCTGGCCAAGAACCTTCATGCACGGCTCACCATTTACATCGTGAGCATGGAGTTTTTGCAAAGATCTTTCAAATTTCTGGATTTTTTTTCTCACTTCTTTAGTCTTCATTAGTCTTCTCACCCGAGGTGTCGTTAGCTAAAATCAGCCTGTATAATATTAATATTAACATATATCATTGATATATAAAATTATATTAAAATAATAGTACTTAACATTTAATATTTATTTACATTATATATGCATATATTTATGTAGCATTATGTTATATTAACTTAAATCAATAAATATAAGTTAACTAGCATAACAGTATGAGTATATGTTACTCCTCAGAGGCAGACCTTTGCCTTTTACGCAGTCAACTCTGCCTGCTGAGCATATTTTGTGTGCCAGAAAAAAATGAAACACTGAGGCCAGAGTGAAAAGTGAGGGGAAGGCAGGCAGAGAAGACCCAACCTGAAATTACAGGGGAGGCGTAACTGAATCACTCAAGTGAAACAAGAAGTGTGTTCCTGAGACCAGCCTGAAGCGCACAGTCTTAGTGAGGGGAGTGGATGCGAATCCGTGCCAGCTCATTGGCACCTTCAGGGGTGGGTAAGCGGGAGGGAGCCTCTTTCGGGGGTCTCTCCTCTGGGCTGGGCGAGCGGAGGGAGCCGCCTCCGGGGGTCTCTCCGCTGCTCCTCCGAGGACTCTGCTGCGACCTTCCTGCTTTGCCCCCTGGAGGCCCCTTTCCTGCCCTCCGCTGTTCTCCTCGTACCCTCTCTCTGTCCTGGATTCTCTCGGCTGCTACCGGCCAGGCTGGAGACACAGGCATCACCAGACCTTCCCTCCAGCCAGTGAGCTGTCCTCACCCTGCCCTCCTCCTTGAGAGCTGGGTTAACGGGTGCCTGGGGTTCATTACTGAGACTTTCCTTCCTCGCAGTTTCCTCCATTCCTGATGGTGGGATGCGCAGGGCAACTGAAGACATTTCTGAATTTCCTTGAATGTGGATGCTACATGAACCTAGTTTGCTTATAGCAGAATCATGTGGTTCTAAAGAAAGAATTTTATATTCCTATTTAAAACCACTGGAAACCCCCAAACAGGAAACGGTGACACCTCAGAGTCATACTGTTACATGACAAAAGCAAGGTGTAAAGCAACACACGTTATTTGTCCAACTGAACTAAAGGTGAACCTATATTATCTGCGTGTAATAAATACACATTTGAAAATGTTTCTTAAAAAGCTGGAGGAATATATACAAATGAACCACAGACACTTTGTCAGGATGAAAGAGAAATTCTGCTTTTAGTCTAAATTATCCAGTTTCTTGGTGTACTTTTAACTCAGGAGGAACTTGAACAAGAGTGTATATTGTTTGTATTTAAATAAACACTTTACATATGATTGCACAGAACCAGCTTACCATAAAAACCGAACCAATGTACTTCAGAGTCAAACAAGTGATGAGCTGCGCAGAGGAGAGTGAGCCTCTGCTGAAGGGTCAGAGACAGAATGAGCACAGGAGCAGCGTGCGCAGTGAAACGCTGGCTGCACGCCGCCGGCCCTCCAGCCACTAGAGCATTCCTTGAGCACTTGCTGGGTGTAAGGCAGCCTGGACATCAGTTCCCTGCCCAAGGCAAGTCTGAATTCATGCCAGGCCCATGGTAAAGACATGTTCTAATTAGCATCTCTCAGAGGTAGAAAATGCACACTTTATTCTCGAAACGTATTCTGGCCTGCTCTATAATGGATCGTTCCACTAAAAGCAAAACACTCAAACCAACATTAAAAACCACCTTTTCGGTGTACCTGAAAGCTTTTGCCATTTTAGAGCTTTCTCTTTTTCTGTCATCTCTTAAACACATGTAAAATAAATACAGTCAAGTCCCAGCAGGAGGGGCTACTCAGGGAGCTCTGGGCATCAGTCGTTTCTAGGAATAAAAGTGGCAAAGAGCATTTTTGCTCCAGAACTCTAAAGGCATTTTGGTGTTGGACAATCGGGACCCGTGGAAAGCATAGGATAGCCTGATGCTGTTTTTCCATCTGCCACAGTTCAGTGATTTTCAATATCTTACTTTCTGTAACCAAAGACTGAGAGTGCTCAGGAGGGAGCACACATATAACTACACAACTCGTTATAAATAGCATGTGAGTAGAAAGTATAGTTCGATGTGAGCAGTTCCTGTGGCTCTCGTCCATAAGGCTGACTCCCTTCCTCGGGCATCTCTGCAGATTGGACAGTAGGTGGCGCCTTCAGCCTGTTTGGAAAGCAGTTCCAGGGCTTTGGCTCGTTCACTTGCTTTTTAACTGTTTCCGCACCATTGCACAGAAAACAATGTAATACCCTTCCTAAGCGTATGAAGTCCCGATCAACGTCATGGGAGCAACTCCAGAAGAACACAAAGCCACATAACTGGATCTGTCGGAAGCATTTACAAATATCCGCAGGAAAGACTCCACCTCTGCGTGGATCCGAACTGAAAAAAGAAAGTGAAAGTCACTCAGGCGTGTCCGACTCTGTGATCCCTTAGACTGTAGCCCGCCAGGCTCCTCTGCCCATGGAATTCTCCAGGCAAGAATACTGGAGTGAGTTGCCATTCCCTTCTCTAGGGAGCTGTCCCAACCCAAATTATCCAGTGATAAAACGCTGTTTAGGGTTTGTGTCACGGATGCCCTTTGCTGCTTTGATTCCTGGTAATGACAGAATCCCAGGCCAACCTGGGACCCACCCCAGTCCTGTGACCCTGGTCAGACAGTTCAGTTCGGTTTTCTTGTTTGGAAACAATTTGACCTAGCTGCTCACAAGCGAAAAGCAAACTGTTGCAGGGCCCGAAACTGGGCTCTTGTCTAACACTCAGAAATGAATTGTCCGAGGAGACACTTGTGCTGACAAAGCAAGAGATTTTACTGGGAAAGGGCACCCGGGTGGAGAGCAGTAGGGTGAGGGAACCCAGGAGAACTGCTCTGCCCGTGGCTCGCAGTCTCGGGTTTTATGGTGATGGGATTAGTTTCCGGGTGGTCTTTGGCCAATCATTCTAATTCAGAGTCTTTCCTGGTGGCGCACGCATCCTCAGCCAAGATGGGTGCTAGTGAGAGGGATTCTGGAAAGTGGAGGGACAGGCAGTGTCTCCTTTAGACCTTTCCCGAACTCTTCCAGTTGGTGGTGGCTTATTAGTTCTGCGTTCCTCATCAGGCTCTCCTGTCATAAAACAACTCATGCAAATGGTTACTATGGTGCCTGGCCAGGGTGGGCGGTCTCAATCAGTGGGCTTCCCCTAACAAAACTGCTAGACCTTAAAATGTCCCAGTAGAGTACAGTCAAATGCTCCTGATTCCAGGTACTTCACAGGGTGTTTTTAAGCCTCGCCAGCCACCAGCTTCTCTTGAGTCTGAAAGCTGGGTTTTCTAGGGACTGGCAGCAGCGGAAGTGTGATGAAACCACCGCAGCGGTGTTGTGCTTCCAAGCACAGGATCTGGACAGACTAGGAACAACGCTAAAATATTCTGAAGGGGTGAGTCCAGGGCATTTACTCTTATCTGAACAAAAGTGTGTGCACAGACACATTTTATGCATCACTTCAGGGAGGCCACAGGCTCCCTGGGCTCTCCAAGTCCCTCAGGTGAAGAGCTCCTGGCCCGGGAGTGAAAGAAAGCAAAGACAGCTCTTCCATCGTCCCCATTCCGACCTCCGGTCCCATCACATTCCGACCCCTGGGCCCGTGAGGGGACGGTGGCCGCTCAGCGCGCTCTCCCAGCCGCTCGGCCCCAGAGGAGTGACCGGAGCAGGCCTGCCCCGTGGCGCCGCTCTGCCTGCCTGCTGCGGCGCTGTGAGAAGGCCCATGGAGGTCTAGGAAAGGCAAAGGGGCGCCCCTCTCAGCAGAGCAGCCCCGAGCACAGGGGGTTAAAGGAACAGGAAGCAGGGTCAGGTCCGGGAAGGACCCCTTTGTGCCGGCCGCGCTGATAAGGGAGTGGCTGAAGCGTCCCCCCCCTGCGCGCGGCTCCGCCTCTGCAGGCTCTTCGGCTTGCCTCCCTGAGAGGCGGCTGCTTGTCAGAAGGCAGATCCTTTCTGCCACCAATAAACTGTCTTTCCCTGCTGTCAGCCCCGTAATCTGGCGCTATATGCTCCTTGTTCCACTGGCTGCTAACACTTCTGTAAAAGGAGATCTAACTGTCAAAGTTCAAAATTCCAGGGGTCTGCGGAGCCTGCCACCAATCCACACCCCGGAGTTGTGTTTGAATCAGGTAAAAACGCTCATTACAGGCTTAGCATTGAGGATACTAAAGTGAGAACATGAATGAATTTAGAACTTTTGGAAAGTCTGATTTTAAAAGTATTTGTTTATCTTTAAAGTCCAATAAGACAATTTTACTCTTGCTTATCTTGTCTGAGGAATAAACATGGAAAGATGCTGAACAAAAGCTACAAAATTTGAGGCTTTGAAGAAGGGAATTAAAAGAGAATGGGCCTCATGAAGAGTAACACCTTTCAGACGGAGAAGCTGAGAGGAGAAAGAAATTGATTTAAGAAGAGATCTTACTATTAGAGCTGAGGCCATCTGCCATTTAGTCAAATTTACTTTCCTGCACGCAAGGTCACCTTGTACAGACTCCTACAGACACACTACAGCTGCCATCTCCACTGATACGCAGAGGGGCCACCGCTTCAGACCGCCTTGTGAGGCACTCAGGATGCTCAGGACTCTGTCCTATGTGTCCCTGGGAAGTGACTCCCAGGAGGTCCAGCCACTGAGCCAAGTTCCAGTCCATTTTCAAACAGCCCTTTAAATCCCTGGGCCAGCGCTCCTCTCTCTCACCACATAAAACGTCCCCCGTGAGTCACTGCTCCTCATCAACATGGCTGCTGGTTTTATAACCAGGCTTAAGATATGGTCACCTGATTCTATTATTTTTTATTATGCTGAAGTCAGTCAAGTGTTTTATATCTTACTAGCATATTAATATGTTAGATCAGAGAAATGATTCAAGTATAAAGTCAAATGATTATCCTCCTATGCACATGAAGTATATAAATATAATCTCTGGGAGATGGTGAAGGACAGGGAAGCCTGGGGTGCTGCAGTCCATGGGGTCGTGAGAGTTGGACATGACTCAGCGGCTGAACAATGATAAACTATTATCTCAGTTGATAATGAATGTACAGTGCATAGGGAAAGTGGGAGAAAAGTATTTTAAAAAAATGGATCAAGCTTAGCTAATAAAATTAGCAGTTGCAAATGTTGTTTGAGGGAAGAACATAATAAATTATGAATTAGGAAATTTTCCTCTTATGTGAAAGGAAAAAAGCAAAAGTCACAGAACATTCTCATGAGTAGACATATTTATTTATTTCTTTAGAAACTGCTTATTTTCTGTCAACCAATTTCCATTTTACGAGTTTGTGGGGTTTCCATAATGGCTCAGGATAAAGAATCCTGCCAATGCAGGAGACACGAGTTCAATCCCTGGTCCAGGAAGATCCGTGCCTCAGAGGAACTAAGGCCGTGAACCACAACCACCAAGCCTGTGCTCCACAGCCTGGGGGTCACAGCCACTGAGCCCACGCTCTGCCACCGCTGAAGCCTGGGGGCCCTGGGGCCCACGCTCCATAACAAGGGAAGCCGCTGCAACGAGAAGGCCAGGCACCACAACCAGAGAATGCGCCCCGCTCACCACAAGCAGAGCAAAGCCTGTGCAGCAGCAAGGACCCAGCAAGGGACCCAGGACCCCTCACCCAAGAAAAGAGCCTGGGAAAGAAGAGCTGAAGCCCACGCAGTGCTCTGCCTACCCGTCCAGTGGCCTGAGCAGTGGGCGCTGCAGGCCGGCCTTCAGGGGGAACTGCGGAGCAGGCGGCGAGCTCGCCTGCCCGCCTGTGGACTAGGCCACCCCCTCAGATCCAGCAGCCTTGCACTCAGGTGCTGAAGTCCTCCTTGCTCAGAACCTGCTCAGCTGCACCTGCTCTCCCCTTTTAATCTCTTCAGAATCTGCAGACGTGGAGATCAGGCACGACCTCCCAGGAGTGTTCACAGGAAAGGGTGCCGCGCACGGCAGAACTTCCCTGCGAGCATCCGCCAAGTCAGAGCCACCGACTGAGCTCCCTGGTTGAATGGGTGGTCTCCAGAGTGCAGAGGAGAGCGCGTGTCACACAGACCGATGGTAAGAAGTTCACACTGCCTCTGGGAGCGGCTGGCCTGGATCGGAACAGCAGGAGTCTTGGCTCCTGGAAGCTGCCTGGGTCTGGGTAGCGGAGGCTCCAGGAGCGAAGCGGCCGAGCAGAGGAGGAGCAAAGCAGCTCGGCTCGCTGGCGAGGGTTCCTGGAGGACGCAGCAGGGACAGCGGCTGGGGTTTCAGGGGCAACGGCGGCATGAGCTGCCCCACGGAAGCTTCTCCCAGGCTCTCTCTCGGACCTAATGCAGGCGCCGCCACTGTTCCCTCTGTAGATGCACTGCTCCCTGGGAAGTAAAGGTCGGTGCCACCTAAGTGGGCTCCTGCTGCAAGGAACGTGATGACGCCGGCCTTCGTTTGCCGGACAGCAAGGGCCCAGGACAGCGTAAAAGATTCACTTCAAGTTATGGCAAGAATGCAGACAGTGTCGAGTGGACCGCTGTCTGGGTAGCGCGGGAAAAGCCTGAGAAGATGTTTTAGAGAAGCCAGACAATAAAACAAAGCTGACTTTCATTCAGTTTGTAGAAATAAAGCTGTGAGTTTTATTCTTTGGAGGTTTAAAAATTTTTTGTAATGTCTTGGCATTTCTGAGAAACTTATAACACATGTGCAAGGTTCAAGAACTAGAAATATAAAATAGTTCACATTGCATTGTTCTTCCTACCCCCTCCCTTCTTGCCAAGGCCCTGCTGCTTCCGCAGTCAGCCATGTGTTTTGTTCTCAGGAATACCTTCCAGAGGGTTATTTTATTTTATTTTTTCCCTAAGTATTTATTTGGCTGTGCCAGCGGGACCTTTTCCATGGAAACTCTTAGCTGTGGCATGTGGGTCCTAGTTTCCTGACAAGGGATTGAACTCAGGCCCCTACAATGAGAGTGCGGAGTCCTAGCCCCTGGATCAGGAGAGACGCCCCAGAGTGTCATTTTATGTAAGCACAAGCAACTGTGAATATCTGTTTCTTCACTCCCCATGGTGGTGCTAGTGGTAAAGAACCCACCTCCCTGTGCAGGAGACATAAGAGACTCAGGTTCAATCCCTGGGTCTGGAAGATCCTCTGGAGCAGGACGTGGCAAGCCACTCTAGTATCGCTGCCTGGAGAATCGCCATGGGCAGAGGAGCCCGGTGGGCCACAGTCCACGGTGTCACACAGTGTCGGGCAGGACTGAGTGGCTGAGGACACCACATTTAAAGCCATAGACGGTAGCATACTGAGCACAGTGCTTTGGTGTCTTGCTCATACTCAGCTGACAATATCTTGGGGAATAGCCTCTCTTGGGACACTATTTTCCACAAACCAGTCCACTGAATAGATGATGTGCTATAATACGCTTTACTGGTCCACATTGGAATAAACACTAATATAAAATGACATCTTAACATCACAATAAACAATGTAATGCAAAACCTTAGCCTAATTTAGTCCATTGCAGGAAAATGTATAAATTTCTAAGGCATTAGGAATTTCTACAAATCTAATGGATTTGTAGCCTGAAGGATTTCCAGCTGAAATACAGCATCTGATAGGACATTGCTGGGAAACTAGCACGTTGCTGGATCCCCCCCCCCGCCCCCCGCCCCCTGAGGAGCTATGCAATGATCACTTCTCTTTCCCTGAGACTTGACCTCTCGCCCCCAGATTTCTCCCTCATCTGTTTTTAGAAACACTCTCCAGCCTCTTCTCCGCTTGTGACTTCCCTATAATCTGCTCTTCTCAGCACTGTCCTTCATTCGCCGCCCGCATTGCCTGGCCTGGTCTCTCCCTGCGGTCTCAGCATTGTCCAGCATCCCTCCACCCTGCCTGGAGACTGTATCCATGCGGCCAGATAGGTGGTTGAGTATAGAAAAATGGTTCGTGGATGATATTGAATCACTGAGCCTGGATGAGAAGGAGACATCCACAGGGGAGTTAAAGGTAGCGGGGAAGAAGGAGAATTTAGGTTTTATCTGTGGTCTTCATTCAGGGGAAGAAGCTACAGGGCCCACACCAGGGAAGAAGGAGTCAGAGTCAGAGTAAATACTTGGGAGGTGGTGTCCAGAAATTCCAGCAGGAACTCTGAAGAGAAGAGTGAGGGGGAGAGCCTGCTGTGAAGCTGCTGTATGTTGGGCAGGGCACACACGGGGCAGCAGAGAAAGAAGCAGGAAAGTAATAACAGGCTTCCCAAGGGAAGGGGAGGGCGTCACGGTAACCGTGATGTGCACATAGTGACACATGTCGCGGAGAGACGAGGGAGAGTGGGAAGGAGCCAGCGAGAGGGGAGCGTGGGTGCAATTAATACATCCTTTACGTTGTTTCATGAGAGGCAAGAGCAGAGGCCAAGAGAGAGGCTGAGCCAGAGCGCAGGACACAACGAAGGAGACATGGAAGTTGATAAATAAAAACACGGGCTTTCAAATCAAGATTGTGTTAAAACGCTCTTGTAAGGAATACAATTGGGATTTTAAGGATCTCCTTTTAAGGAATATGGAAATAAGTGCAAGTGAGATGACCTGAATTCTTAGATGAGGATTCACAAGGATGACTCCCCTGCCTAGAGAGTGGCTCCATCAGAAGCAGTTTGCACCGAGGTGAGTGGGGAGATGGCTCAGCACAGTGGGGAGACACTGGCCGATGGAGACTCTGGGCCTTCCCGGGAGGAGGGCTTCCTGCAGACCCGTACGCCAGGGTGCTGAGAACATCGGGCAGGAGTTACCTGCGCCACTGAGAGTCACTGTACTTGGAGGGGTTTTGCTTAAATATGGTTCCATTTCTTTCTGGCCGCACGGGGCCTTCCTTGCTGCATGCAGGCTCTCCCTACTGCAGCGAGCAGGGCCTGTGCTCTAGTTGCGGTGGTTGGGCTTCCCACTTTGGTGGCGCGTCTCTTGCTGTGGAGCGCTGGGCTCTAGAATGCCTGGGCTCAGTATTTACGGCTTCATTTCTCTGTGGCACGTGGATCTTCTGGGACCAGAGATCGAACCGGTGTCCCCCCCTGCAAGGTAGATGCTTAACTGCTGGACCACCAGGGCAGCCCCTGTACTTGAAGTTTTCATTGGAGCTACCTAAGTCCTGATAAACGTGAACCTCAGCGAAAGGGGGTAGGAGAGTGAGCGCACGGCCTGCTTCCACCAAAGGGACCTGCTGGGTCTGCAC
>NW_017198304.1:0-7742 GCF_001704415.2 Capra hircus
AGAGTGGAGACGGGTATGTCGGGGAACTTCTTGAGTTGCAGCAAGGGTGTGAAGGGCTCTTTGGATGTTCCAGAGGTTAGGTGTGAATAGCCTCAAGAGGCCTCAGCTGAAATGGGCCTCATCTCGCCTGGAGGGGAGAACCTCCTGGATTTTCTCGAGTTGCGGCAGGTGCTCTCGACTTACGACGGGGACCTCAGGGACCCGCTCTGGTGGCCTCAGGAAAAGGCCAGTCCCATGTGAGTTGCTTGGGGGCCTCTCGGGATATCCTATCCCGTCGATGCCGGGGCCTAAGACCTTGTGTGGAGTCGATGCCGAAATCTGACGATTCCTCTCCAGTGCTGACATGGATCTTGGGGTGCTTCTGGAGTCTCCGGGGGAGTCAGTCCTCGTCGAGTGGGGGCATGCACGTGCGCTTTCCTTCCGAGCTGTAGCAGCTGTGTCACTCTTCCCTTCCCGTGAATCAAGGGATCAGGGGCTTTCCCTCGAGGCTTTCCCACGAGGCTTTCCCACGAGGCTTTCCCACAGGGCTGTCCCACGTGCCACCGTGGTGTGAGTCGATCCTCGGCTTGAAAGTCGAGGCAGCGCAGGGAAAACAGGTTTCCCTGGAATGGACTGAGACATCTGGGGGACTCTGGAAATGGTGGCACGACCCTGGAGTTCCTCTCGCCTTTCCTGTTTAGAGCACCTACTCTTGAGATGCGACGGGAACGCCGGGAATTCTTTCCCGACCACGCAGGGAAAGGATCCCTCCTCTCGAGCTAGGAGGCGGAAATGGGTCTCCTCTGGATATGGGCAGAACTCTCGTGCTTCCTCTCGAGTGGAGACGGGTATGTCGGGGAGCTTCTTCAGTTGCAAGGGTGTGAAGGACCTTTGGAAGTTCCAGAGATTAGGTGCGATTAGCCTCGAGACGCCTCAGCGGAAAAGGGCCTCATCTCGCCTGGAGGGGAGAACCTCCTGGATTTTCTCGAGTGGCGGCAGGTGCTCACGACTTACAATGGAGACCACAGGGACCCGCACTGGTGGACTCAGGAAAGGCCAGTCCCCTTGCGAGTTGCTCGGGGCCTCTCCGGATTCCTCAACCTTCGATGCCGGGGCCACAGACCTTGTGAGGAGTCGGAGCCGGAGCCGAAGGATTCCTCTCCAGTGCTGATATGGATCGTAGGGTACTTCTGGAGTCTTCCTAGGGGAGTAGGTCCTCATCTCGAGTGGGGCATGCACGTGCGCTTTCCTCCTGAACTGTAGCAGCAGTGTCACGCTTCCTTTCGCTTGGATCAATTGATCAGGTGCTTTCCCTCGAGGCTTTCCAACGAGGCTTTCTCACGAGGCTTTCCCACAGGGCTGTCCCACGTGCCACCGTGGTGTGAGTCGATCCTCGCCCTGAAAGTCGTGGCATTGCAGGGAAAACAGATTTCCCTGGAATGGACTGAGACATCTGGAGGACTCTGGGAATGGTGGCACGACCCTGGAGTTCCTCTCTCCTTTCCTGTGGAGAGCACCTCCTCTTGAGATGTGACGGAACACTGGGAATTCTTTCCCGACCTCGCAGGGAAAGCATCCCTCCTCTCGAGCTAGGAGGCGGAAACGGGGATCCTCTTGATGTGGGCCAGACTATTGTGCTTCCTCTCGAGTAGAGACGGGTATTTTGGAGAACTTCTTGAGTTGCAGCAAGGGTGTGAAGGACCCTTTGGAAGTTCCAGAGTTTACGTGTGAATAGCCTCGAGTCGCCTCAGGGGAAATGGGCCTCATCTCGCCTGGAGGGGAGAACCTCCTGGATTTTCTCGAGTTGCGGCAGGTGCTCTCGACTTACGACGGGGACCTCAGGGACCCGCTCTGGTGGCCTCAGGAAAGGCCAGTCCCCATGTGAGTTGCTCGGGGCCTCTCGGGATTTCTTCTCCTCGATGCCGGGGCCTAAGACCTTGTGTGGAGTCGGTGCCGGAACCTAAGGATTCCTCTCCAGTGATGACATGGATCTTCGGGTACTTCTGGAGTCTCCCCAGGGGTGTCAGTCCTCATCTCGAGTGGGGGCATGCACGTGCTCTTTCCTTCCGAGACTTAGCAGCAGTATCACGCTTCCCTTCGCGTGGATCAAGGGATCTGTGGCTTTCCCTCGAGGCTTTCCTACAAGACTTTCACACGAGGCTTTCCCACAGGGCTGTCCCTCGTTCCACCGTGGTGTGATTGGATCCTCGTCTTAACAGTCGAGGCAGTGTAGGGAAACAGGTTTCCCTGGAATGGACTGAGACATCTGGGGGACTCTGGGAATGTGGCACGACCCTGGAGTTCCTCTCGCCTTTCCTGTGGAGAGCGCCTCCTCTTGAGTTTCGACGGGAACGCCGGGAACTCTTTCCCAAACACGTAGGGAAAGGATCCCTCCTCTCGAGCTAGGAGGCGAAAACGGGGCTCCTCTAGATGTGGGAGGGACTCTCGTGCTTCCTCTCGAGTGGAGACGGGTATGTTCGGGAAGTTCTTGAGTTGCAGCAAGGGTGTGAAAGACCCTTTGGAAGTTGCAGAGGTTAGATGTGATTACCCTGAGACACCTCAGCGGAAATGGGCCTCATCTCGCCTGGAGGGGAGAACCTCCTGGATTTTCTCGAGTTGCGGCAGGTGCTCTCGACTTACGACGGGGACCTCAGGGACCCGCTCTGTTGGCCTCAGGAAAGGCCAGTCCCCATGCTAGTTGTTCGGGGGCCTCTCGGGGGCTTCTCGGGTTTCCACTCCCGTCGATGCTGGGGCCTAAGACCTTGTGTGGAGTCAGTGCCGGAACCTGAGGATTCCTCTACAGTGCTGACATGGATCTTGGGGTACGTCTGGAGTCTCCCAAGGGGAGTCAGTCCTCGTCTCGAGTGGGGGCATGCACGTGCGCTTTCCTCCTGAGCTGTAGCAGCAGTGTCGCGCTTCCCTTCGCATGGATCAAGGGATCTGTGGCTTTCCCTCGAGGCTTTCCCTCGAGGCTTTCCCACGAGGCTTTACCAAGAGGCTTTCCCACAGAGCTGTCCCACGTGCCACCGTGGTGTGAGTCGATCCTCGGGTTGAAAGTCGAGGCAGTGCAGGGAAAACAGGTTTCCCTGGAATGGCCTGAGAAATCAGGGGGACTCTGGGAATGGGGCCTGATCCTGGAGTTCCTCTCGTCTTTCCTGTGGAGGGCGCCTCCTCTTGAGATGGGACGGGAACACTAGGAATTCTTTCCCGACCACGCAGGGAAAGGGTCCCTCCTCTCGAGCTAGCAGGCGGAAACGGGGCCACTCTGGATATGGTCGGGACTCTCGGATTCCTCTAGAGTGGAGGTGGGTATGTCGGGGAACTTCTTGAGTTGCAGCGAGGGTGTGAAGGACCCTTTGGAAGTTCCAGAGATTAAGTGTGATTACCCCCTAGTTGCCTCAACGGAAATGGGCCTCATCTCGCCTGGAGGGGAGAACCTCCTGCATTTTCTCGAGTTGGTGCAGGTGTTCTCGCGTTGCGACGCGGACCTCAGGAACCCGCTCTGTTGGCCTCAGGAAAGGCCAGTCCCCATGCAAGTTGCACGCGACCTCTCGGGATTCCTCTCCCGTCGGTGCCGGGGCCTAAGACCTTGTGTGGAGTCGGTTCCGGAACCTGAGGATTCCTCTCCAGGGCTGACATGGATCTGGGGTACTTCTGTAGTCTCCCCAGGGGAGTCAGTCCTGGTCTCGAGTGTGGGTATGCAAGTACGCTTTCCTCCCGAGCTGTAGCAGCAGTGTAACGCTCCCCTTCGCGTGGATCAAGGGATCTGTGGCTTTCCCTCGAGGCTTTCCCACGAGACTTTCCCACGAGGCTTTCCCACAGGGCTGTCCCACGTGCCACCGTCGTGTGAGTCGATCCTCGGCTTGAAAGTCGAGGCAGTGCAGGGAAAACAGGTTTCCCTGGAATGGACGCAGACATCTCGGGGACTCTGGGAATGGTGGCACGACCCGGGAGTTCCTCTTGCCTTTCCTGTGGAGAGCGCCTCCTCTTGAGATGCGACGGGAACGCCGGGAATTCTTTCCCGACCACGCAGGGAAAGATCCCTCCTTTCGAGCTATGAGACGGAAACGGGGCTCCTCTGGAAGTGGGCGGGACTGTCGTGCTTCCTCTCGAGTGGAGACGGGTATGTCGGGCAACTTCTTGAGTTGCAGCAAGGGTGTGAAGAACCCTTTGGAAATTCAAGAGGTTAGGTGTGATTAGCCTCGAATCGCCTTAGCAGAAATGGGCCTAATCTTGCCTGGAAGGGAGAACCTCCTGGATTTTCTCGAGTTGCGGCAGGTGCTCTCGACTAACGACGGGGACCTCAGGGACCCGCTCTGGTGGCCTCAGGAAAGGCCAGTCCCATGCGAGTTGCTCGGGGGCCTCTCGGGATTCCTCTCCCTTCGATGCCGGGCCGTAAGACCTTGTTTGGAGTCGGTGCCGGAACCTGAGGATTCCTCTCCAGTGCTGACGTGGATCCTCGGGTACTTCTGGAGTATCCCCAGGGGAGTCAGTCCTCGTCTCGAGTGGAGGCCATGCACGTGTGCTTTCCTCCCGAGCTGTAGCAGCATTGTCACCCTTCCCTTTGCGTGGTCAAGGAATCTGTGGCTTTTCCTCGAGGCTTTCCCACGAGGCGAGGCTTTCCCACAGGGCTGTCCCACGTGCCACCGTGGTGTGAGTCGATCCTCGGCTTGAAAGTCGAGGCAGTGCAGGGAAAACAGGTTTCCCTGGAATGGATTGAGACATCTGGGGGACTCTGGGAATGGTGGCACGACCCTGGAGTTCCTCTCGCCTTTCCTGTGGACAGTGCCTCCTCTTGAGATGCGACGGGAACGCCGGGAATTCTTTCCCGACCACGCAGGAAAAGGATCCCTCCTCTCGAACTTGGAGGCGGAAACGGGGCTCCTCTGGATGTGGCCGGGACTCTCGTGCTTACTCTCGAGTGGAGACGGGTATGTTGGGGAACTTCTTGAGTTGCAGCAAGTTTGTGAAGGATCCTTTGGAATTCCAGAGATTAGGTGTGTTTAGAGTCGAGACGCCTTAGCGGAAATGGGCCTCATCTCCCCTGGAGGGGAGAATCTCCTGGATTTTTTCGAGTTGCGGTACGTGCTCTCGCCTTACGATGGGGACCACTGGGACCCGCTCTGGTGGCCTCAGGAATGGCCAGTCCTCATGCGAGTTGCTCGGGGCCTCTCGGGATTCCTCTCCCTTCGATGCCAGGGCCTAAGACCTTGTGTGGAGTCGGTGCCTGCCGGGGTCCAGCCCCGGCGGATCCAGGGAATTCAAAGGGTGGACGGCGTTGGCTTGGAAAGACTTGTTTGTTTATTAATGTAAGATTAGATTAAGAAACTATAGTGTAGTAAGAAGATTAAGCGGAGGAAGAAGGCTGAATAGCTTGGTTTACGCGGAAGGCCAATAAAATTCCAGACAAGGAATTTGCACCATCTACGTTGGGCCACCGGCGCCCGCTTGAATATCTAAGGGTGCCTCGCCTTAAGCTCCCTTTCGTGCGGGTCTTAACAGCCGGGGCAAGTAAGTAGACCTGGCGAGCCTCCGCGCCCCAGATGGAGATTCAGCCTGAAGTTAAAGTAAAGAGCAGAGAGAGGGAAGGGGAGAGAAGAAGAGAGAGAGAGAGACATGGGGGGAGCCAGAGTCCCAAGAAACCAGGCCGAGAGACTAGTTCGAGAAACTGGCCCCCATCCTTTATTGTTCAGAAGGCCTTTTATACTTTTGATAAAACACGGAGATCAATGGGTAACACAAAATTATGTAGCGTTCGCAACCCAGATTCTTTCCGTATATCATTTTGTATACAAAAGGTCTCAGGTGATTTACATTATCTTTTGGCCAAGAGGCTTGTTAACACTTTTTGGCTCTCTTCCTTAATGAATGTTAATTTTGTTTCCCCTGAAGTGTTTTTTTTTTTTAATCTGCATCTCCTTAAAGCATTAAAGTTACATCTCTATAGAACAAAGGTGCAGTGGGATATAACAAAGAAGGTACTTAACTCAAAGATCTAATGTTGCTAATACCAGGTCTACTACTTGTTTTTCTATATACCAACTATATCTAAAAATAAAGGATATGAAAATTTGGCAGCAAGCATTGACCCAAAAAATGAAACCATTAATCAGTCCTATTCTAAAGATTTTGACTCCTCGGAAGCTCCTACATTCCTAGGATGTTTTAAGCTTCCTGTGCCTCCTGCGGTCAGGAGGCCTCAAACAATCACATGCGCAGCTGTAGGAGTCCTGCAGGCAGGCTAGAAAGCCATCGGAGGGGTTTTTGGATTGAAACACTCTTTCAAATGCAGAAGACTAAAGCCCTGATTTGACTTTTTCCAGAAAATGTCAGAAGAGTGGAAAAGCAGAGCACAAAAGCCGGCAGATTTTTGTTGGGGTACGTGCTTAGGAATTTCCAGAGGGATCCCTGAAGTCTGAGCACGCCTTGCGTATGTCAGCTTCCTTCCTCATGACCTTGTCACGGGCGGGATTCCTCACACTGGCTCCCAGCATCTCACCCTTTTTTTTTTAAATAATTAATTATTTATGTTTAAAATCAGGTGCAGTTCGGTCGCGAGATTCCGAATGCTCTGCCGAAGAATCTAGACAATACAGGGAAGAATGATTACGAGGAGCAAGATTATAAAGAGTAGACAGAATAGTCTTTCCAGAAATGAAGTTAGAGAAAGTGTGGAAAAAGTCATTGGCTTCTCCTGGGTGGTAAAATCTAATCGGGGTGTTCCAAGGTCTGAATCTGGTTATGCAGTTTCCCTAAGTCTAAACTAATATCTGAGCTGTTCCAAAACACCTAAAACTTGATTTTTTAACATATTGGGTATTTACACTTGTTGAGTCAATGACCGCTGCCATAGTAACAATAACAGTTATTGTAACACAGCAAGAACATAATTATCATATCAATAAGTTGTTACAGTTACAGGACATCTTTAAAACCACAAAAGAGCAGACATTACTTTGAGGAGTTAAACAAGATGAAAACATCCATGGTTCACAAGTCGCTACATTAGGTACGTTAAGTTTTCTGGAATCATTGGTGAAAAGAAGAACATAAGGAGAGGATAGACAAGCCAAAATAGAGTAAATAGAGTCATTTTCTGGTTGGAGTTTGCGCTGCAGCAGCTGTTAGTCCCGCCGGGATCTTGATGTTTCTTTTGCCTCTTCTGCCGGTGGGAGCAGCGGCCTTCACCCCGCCCTCTGACACTGGCGCTGTTACGGGGCTGCGAGTGCGGTGCACTGGGTTCCGTCAGTCAGGCTGGCCCCGCCCGCAGCTTTTGGTGCAGGGCTGTTTCCCGCGGCGGTGGCGGCAGAGAAGTTCCCTTTTTCTTTTGTGGCGAATCAGTCTGTCCGGGATCCAAATTGACGAATCTGCACCCTGTGGAAAAAATATAAACACTTCCTCGACCCGCAGCAAATTCTGGTCGGGATCTTTTTGTTATCTGGAGATCTTTTTGCTTTACCAATGCTTTTTATTTTGCTGTTCCAAACGAATCAGCATTTAACTTATTACAAAGAGAAACATGTTGTAAAATCTGATGGGGAAAACTATACTTAATTTCTCCTTTTTTAATTTTTGAATTAACAAAGCACGTGAGGGTAAATGATGCAAGATCTGATCACAAGAATTTCCTATAGCAATCTGCAATCATCAAACATTTGAAAAGCATCAAGTTGTTTTTTGTTATATGGAATTACAATTTTTGATGGCTCTTTACTAAACAATTTAATAAATCAGTATGCTTGAATTAATCTTTTAAATTAATA
>NW_017198305.1:0-7741 GCF_001704415.2 Capra hircus
TCTTAGCTCTGCTCAGAGCCCCGATCTGGCAGAGTTCCTGGCGCGAGGCTGCTCTGCCGGGGGCTAGCCTTGCCCAGACTTGCCTTGCTTTTAGGCTCCCTCCAGGAAGGAGCAGGCTGCAGGAGCCTGGGACGCCACTGGCGCCTTCCTTGCC
The DNA here is from genome assembly GCF_001704415.2 of Capra hircus. Lineage (NCBI taxonomy): Eukaryota > Metazoa > Chordata > Mammalia > Artiodactyla > Bovidae > Capra > Capra hircus. The sequence continues at coordinate 155 of NW_017198305.1, forward strand.
TCAGCTCCAATCCTGCCTTGCCTTTGCACTTAGGTCCCAGCTCCTTAAGGAGGCTTAGGGGCTGGTGGGTTGCACACTGCCAAGGGCTCCAGCAGTGAGAAGCTCTGTCAGAGGGAAGGGAAGGGCAACTGCAGGGCTCCTCCAGCGGTTCTTGGCCGCCCAGATCAGCGCCGCACGGAGAGCACCAGGGCTCCCAGGGCCCCTGGCTGGGGTTTTCAGCCCCGCACACACGGAGGCTGATTCCTTGGGTGCCCAGAAAGTGTATGACAGACGTAGGTTCCCTAGCACTCTCCTCCCCAGCAGAGACATGTGCAGGTGGTTGGGGCCTGATCCTGCGTGTCTGGGTTCCTGCCCACAGCCCCAACTCAGGGGAAGCAGCCCCTGAGGCAAGACCTGCTGGAGGAGCCCTGCGCCCCGCCTGATAGGCGAGTGCACAGCCAGCAGGGAAGCGAGCCTCCTCGGGGGAAGAGGAGGCAGCCCAGCCCCGTCAAGCTGAAAGCCCTGCTTGCACGGAGCTAAGTGGCCTCCAGTACGGCAGAGCTCTAGCTCTGCTCAGAGCCCCGATCTGGCAGAGTTCCTGGCGCGAGGCTGCTCTGCCGGGGGGCTAGCCTTGCCCAGACTTGCCTTGCTTTTAGGCCCTCCCAGGAAGGAGCAGGCAGCAGGAGCCTGGGAGTCGCCACTGGCGCCTTCCTTGCCTCAGCTCCAATCCTGCCTTGCCTTTGCACTTAGGTCCCCCTCCTTGGGAAGCTTAGGGGCTGGTGGGTTGCACACTGCCAAGGGCTCCAGCAGTGAGAAGCTCTGTCAGAGGGAAGGGAAGGGCAACTGCAGGGCTCCTCCAGCGGTTGCTTGGCCGCCCAGATCAGCGCCACACGGAGAGCACCAGGCTCCCAGGGCCCCTGGCTGGGGTTTTCAGCCCCGCACACACGGAGGCTGATTCCTTGGGTGCCCAGAAAGTGTATGACAGACGTAGGTTCCCTAGCACTCTCCTCCCCAGCAGAGACATGTGCAGGTGTTGGGGCCTGATCCTGCGTGTCTGGGTTCCTGCCCACAGCCCCAACTCAGGGGAAGCAGCCCCTGAGGCAAGACCTGCTGGAGGAGCCCTGCGCCCCCGCCTGATAGGCGAGTGCACAGCCAGCAGGGAAGCGAGCCTCCTCGGGGGAAGAGGAGGCAGCAAGTCCCCGTCAAGCTGAAAAATCCCTGCTTGCACGAAGCTAAGTGCGACTCCAGTACGGCAGATCTCTAGCTCTGTTCAGAGGCCCGATCTGGCAGAGTTCCTGGCACCAAGATGCTCTGCCATAGGCGAGCCTTGCGCAGACTTGCCTTGCTTTAAGGCTCCCTCCCCAGGAAGGAGCAGGCTGTGTGAGGCTCGGAAACGCCACTGGCGCCTTCCTGGCTTCAGCTCACCCCTGCCTTGCCTTTGCACTTAGGTCCCAAGCGTCCTTGAGGAGGGCTTAGGGGCTGGTGGGTTGCACACTGCCAAGGGCTCCAGCAGTGAAAGCTCTGTCAGAGGGAAGCGAAGGGCAACAGCAGGGCTCCTTCAGCGGTTCCTTGGCCGCCCAGACAAAGCTCCGCACGGAGAGCACCAGGTTCCAAGGGCCCCTGGCTGGGGTTTTGCATCCCCACACTCCCAGAGGCTGACTCCGTGGGTGCCTAGAAAGTGTGTGAGAGACGTAGGTTCCCTAGCACTCTCCTCCCCAGCAGAGACATGTGCAGGTGGTTGGGGCCTTATCCTGCGTGTCTGGGTTCCCGCCCACAGCCCAACTCAGGGGAAGCAGCCCCTGAGGCAAGACCTGCTGGAGGAGCCCTGCGCGCCCGCCTGATAGGCGAGAGCACAGCCAGCAGGTAGCGAGCCTCCTCGGGAGAAGAGGAGGCAGCCGAGCCCAGTCAAGAGGAAAGCCCTGCTTGCACGGAGCTAAGTGCGCCTCCAGTACGGCAGAGCTCTAGCTCTGCTCAGAGCCCCGATCTGGCAGAGTTTTCTGGCGCGAGGCTGCTCGGCCGGGGCTCGCCTTGCCCAGACTTGCCTTGCTTTTAGGCTCCCTCCCCAGGAAGGAGCTGTCTGAGCGAGCCTGGGAGACGCCACTGGTGCCTTCCTTGCCTCAGCTCCAATCCTGCCTTGCCTTTGCACATAGGTGCCAGGCGTGGTTGGGAGGGCTTAGGGGGTGGTGGGTTGCACACTGCCAAGGGCTTCAGCAGTGAGAGCTCTGTCAGAGGGAAGGGAAGGGCAACTGCAGGGCTCCTCCAGCGGTTTCTAGGCCGCCTAGAATCAGCGCCGCACCGAGAGCACCAGGCTCCCAGGGCCCCTGGCTGGGGTTTTCAGCCCCGCACACACGGAGGCTGATTCCTTGGGTGCCCAGAAAGTGTATGACAGACGTAGGTTCCCTAGCACTCTCCTCCCCAGCAGAGACATGTGCAGGTGTTGGGGCCTGATCCTGCGTGTCTGGGTTCCTGCCCACAGCCCCAACTCAGGGGAAGCAGCCCCTGAGGCAAGACCTGCTGGAGGAGCCCTGCGCCCCCGCCTGATAGGCGAGTGCACAGCCAGCAGGGAAGCGAGCCTCCTCGGGGGGAAGAGGAGGCAGCCCAGCCCCGTCAAGTTGAAAGCCCTGCTTGCACGGAGCTAAGTGCGCCTCCAGTACGGCAGAGCTCTAGCTCTGCTCAGAGCCCCGATCTGGCAGAGTTCCTGGCGCGAGGCTGCTCTGCCGGGGGCTAGCCTTGCCCAGACTTGCCTTGCTTTTAGGCTGCCTCTCCAGGAAGGAGCAGCAGCAGGAGCCTGGGAGTCGCCACTGGCGCCTTTCTTGCCTCAGCTCCAATCCTGCCTTGCCTTTGCACTTAGGTCCCAGTCCTCCTTAAGGAGAGCTTAGGGGCTGGTGGGTTGCACACTGCCAAGGGCTCCAGCAGTGAGAATTCTGTCAGAGGGAAGGGAAGGGCAACTGCAGGGCTCCTCCAGCGGTTGCTTGGCCGCCCAGATTCAGCGCCACACGGAGAGCACCAGGCTCCCAGGGCCCCTGGCTGGGGTTTTCAGCCCCGCACACACGGAGGCTGATTCCTTGGGTGCCCAGAAAGTGTATGACAGACGTAGGTTCCCTAGCACTCTCCTCCCCAGCAGAGACATGTGCAGGTGTTTGGGGCCTGATCCTGCGTGTCTGGGTTCCTGCCCACAGCCCCAACTCAGGGGAAGCAGCCCCTGAGGCAAGACCTGCTGGAGGAGCCCTGCGCCCCCGCCTGATAGGCGAGTGCACAGCCAGCAGGGAAGCGAGCCTCCTCGGGGGAAGAGGAGGCAGCAAGTCCCCGTCAAGCTGAAATCCCTGCTTACACGAAGCTAAGTGCGACTCCAGTACGGCAGATCTCTAGCTCTGTTCAGAGGCCCGATCTGGCAGAGTTCCTGGCACCAAGATGCTCTGCCATAGGCGAGCCTTGCGCAGACTTGCCTTGCTTTAAGGCTCCCTCCCCAGGAAGGAGCAGGCTGTGTGAGGCTCGGAAACGCCACTGGCGCCTTCCTGGCTTCAGCTCTACCCCTGCCTTGCCTTTGCACTTAGGTCCCAAGCGTCCTTGAGGAGGGCTTAGGGGCTGGTGGGTTGCACACTGCCAAGGGCTCCAGCAGTGAAAGCTCTGTCAGAGGGAAGCGAAGGGCAACAGCAGGGCTCCTTCAGCGGTTCCTTGGCCGCCCAGACAAAGCTCCGCACGGAGAGCACCAGGTTCCAAGGGCCCCTGGCTGGGTTTTGCATCCCCACACTCCCAGAGGCTGACTCCGTGGGTGCCTAGAAAGTGTGTGAGAGACGTAGGTTCCCTAGCACTCTCCTCCCCAGCAGAGACATGTGCAGGTGGTTGGGGCCTTATCCTGCGTGTCTGGGTTCCCGCCCACAGCCTCAACTCAGGGGAAGCAGCCCCTGAGGCAAGACCTGCTGGAGGAGCCCTGCGCGCCCGCCTGATAGGCGAGAGCACAGCCAGCAGTGTAGCGAGCCTCCTCGGGGAGAAGAGGAGGCAGCCGAGCCCAGTCAAGAGGAAAGCCCTGCTTGCACGGAGCTAAGTGGGCCTCCAGTACGGCAGAGCTCTAGCTCTGCTCAGAGCCCCGATCTGGCAGAGTTTCTGGCGCGAGGCTGCTCGGCCGGGGGCGCCTTGCCCAGACTTGCCTTGCTTTTAGGCTCCCTCCCCAGGAAGGAGCTGTCTGAGCGAGCCTGGGAGACGCCACTGGTGCCTTCCTTGCCTCAGCTCCAATCCTGCCTTGCCTTTGCACATAGGTGCCAGGCGTCGTTGGGGAGGGCTTAGGGGGTGGTGGGTTGCACACTGCCAAGGGCTTCAGCAGTGAGAGCTCTGTCAGAGGGAAGGGAAGGGCAACTGCAGGGCTCCTCCAGCGGTTTCTAGGCCGCCTAGAATCAGCGCCGCACCGAGAGCACCAGGCTCCCAGGGCCCCTGGCTGGGGTTTTCAGCCCCGCACACACGGAGGCTGATTCCTTGGGTGCCCAGAAAGTGTATGACAGACGTAGGTTCCCTAGCACTCTCCTCCCCAGCAGAGACATGTGCAGGTGTTGGGGCCTGATCCTGCGTGTCTGGGTTCCTGCCCACAGCCCCAACTCAGGGGAAGCAGCCCCTGAGGCAAGACCTGCTGGAGGAGCCCTGCGCCCCGCCTGATAGGCGAGTGCACAGCCAGCAGGGAAGCGAGCCTCCTCGGGGAAGAGGAGGCAGCCAGCCCCGTCAAGTTGAAAGCCCTGCTTGCACGGAGCTAAGTGCGCCTCCAGTACGGCAGAGCTCTAGCTCTGCTCAGAGCCCCGATCTGGCAGAGTTCCTGGCGCGAGGCTGCTCTGCCGGGGGCTAGCCTTGCCCAGACTTGCCTTGCTTTTAGGCTGCCTCTCCAGGGAAGGAGCAGGCAGCAGGAGCCTGGGAGTCGCCACTGGCGCCTTTCTTGCCTCAGCTCCAATCCTGCCTTGCCTTTGCACTTAGGTCCCAGTCCTCCTTAAGGAGAGCTTAGGGGCTGGTGGGTTGCACACTGCCAAGGGCTCCAGCAGTGAGAGCTCTGTCAGAGGGAAGGGAAGGGCAACTGCAGGGCTCCTCCAGCGGTTGCTTGGCCGCCCAGATCAGCGCCACACGGAGAGCACCAGGCTCCCAGGCCCCTGGCTGGGGTTTTCAGCCCCGCACACACGGAGGCTGATTCCTTGGGTGCCCAGAAAGTGTATGACAGACGTAGGTTCCCTAGCACTCTCCTCCCCAGCAGAGACATGTGCAGGTGTTGGGGCCTGATCCTGCGTGTCTGGGTTCCTGCCCACAGCCCCAACTCAGGGGAAGCAGCCCCTGAGGCAAGACCTGCTGGAGGAGCCCTGCGCCCCGCCTGATAGGCGAGTGCACAGCCAGCAGGGAAGCGAGCCTCCTCGGGGGAAGAGGAGGCAGCCAGCCCCGTCAAGCTGAAAGCCCTGCTTGCACGAGCTAAGTGCGCCTCCAGTACGGCAGAGCTCTAGCTCTGCTCAGAGCCCGATCTGGCAGAGTTCCTGGCGCCAAGATGCTCTGCCGGGGCGAGCCTTGCCAGACTTGCCTTGCTTTTAGGCTCCCTCCCCAGGAAGGAGCAGGCAGGAGCCGGAACGCCACTGGCGCCTTCCTGGCTCAGCTCCAATCCTGCCTTGCCTTTGCACTTAGGTCCCAGCGTCCTTAAGGAGGGCTTAGGGGCTGGTGGGTTGCACACTGCCAAGGGCTCCAGCAGTGAGAAGCTCTGTCAGAGGGAAGGAAGGGCAACTGCAGGGCTCCTCCAGCGGTTTCTTGGCCGCCCAGACAGCGCCGCACGGAGAGCACCAGGCTCCAGGCCCCTGGCTGGGTTTTCAGCCCCCACACGGAGGCTGATTCCTTGGGTGCCTAGAAAGTGTATGACAGACGTAGGTTCCCTAGCACTCTCCTCCCCAGCAGAGACATGTGCAGGTGTTTGGGGCCTGATCCTGCGTGTCTGGGTTCCTGCCCACAGCCCCAACTCAGGGGAAGCAGCCCCTGAGGCAAGACCTGCTGGAGGAGCCCTGCGCCCCCGCCTGATAGGCGAGTGCACAGCCAGCAGGGAAGCGAGCCTCCTCGGGGGATCAAGCTGAAATCCCTGCTTACACGAAGCTAAGTGCGAGATCTCTAGCTCTGTTCAGAGGCCCGATCTGGCAGAGTTCCTGGCACCAAGATGCTCTGCCATAGGCGAGCCTTGCGCAGACTTGCCTTGCTTTAAGGCTCCCTCCCCAGGAAGGAGCAGGCTGTGTGAGGCTCGGAAACGCCACTGGCGCCTTCCTGGCTTCAGCTCTACCCCTGCCTTGCCTTTGCACTTAGGTCCCAAGCGTCCTTGAGGAGGGCTTAGGGGCTGGTGGGTTGCACACTGCCAAGGGCTCCAGCAGTGAAAGCTCTGTCAGAGGGAAGCGAAGGGCAACAGCAGGGCTCCTTCAGCGGTTCCTTGGCCGCCCAGACAAAGCTCCGCACGGAGAGCACCAGGTTCCAAGGGCCCCTGGCTGGGTTTTGCATCCCCACACTCCCAGAGGCTGACTCCGTGGGTGCCTAGAAAGTGTGTGAGAGACGTAGGTTCCCTAGCACTCTCCTCCCCAGCAGAGACATGTGCAGGTGGTTGGGGCCTTATCCTGCGTGTCTGGGTTCCCGCCCACAGCCTCAACTCAGGGGAAGCAGCCCCTGAGGCAAGACCTGCTGGAGGAGCCCTGCGCGCCCGCCTGATAGGCGAGAGCACAGCCAGCAGTGTAGCGAGCCTCCTCGGGAGAAGAGGAGGCAGCCGAGCCCAGTCAAGAGGAAAGCCCTGCTTGCACGGAGCTAAGTGGCCTCCAGTACGGCAGAGCTCTAGCTCTGCTCAGAGCCCCGATCTGGCAGAGTTTCTGGCGCGAGGCTGCTCGGCCGGGGGGCTCGCCTTGCCCAGACTTGCCTTGCTTTTAGGCTCCCTCCCAGGAAGGAGCTGTCTGAGCGAGCCTGGGAGACGCCACTGGTGCCTTCCTTGCCTCAGCTCCAATCCTGCCTTGCCTTTGCACATAGGTGCCAGGCGTCGTTGGGGAGGGCTTAGGGGGTGGTGGGTTGCACACTGCCAAGGGCTTCAGCAGTGAGAGCTCTGTCAGAGGGAAGGGAAGGGCAACTGCAGGGCTCCTCCAGCGGTTTCTAGGCCGCCTAGAATCAGCGCCGCACCGAGAGCACCAGGCTCCCAGGGCCCCTGGCTGGGGTTTTCAGCCCCGCACACACGGAGGCTGATTCCTTGGGTGCCCAGAAAGTGTATGACAGACGTAGGTTCCCTAGCACTCTCCTCCCCAGCAGAGACATGTGCAGGTGTTTGGGGCCTGATCCTGCGTGTCTGGGTTCCTGCCCACAGCCCCAACTCAGGGGAAGCAGCCCCTGAGGCAAGACCTGCTGGAGGAGCCCTGCGCCCCCGCCTGATAGGCGAGTGCACAGCCAGCAGGGAAGCGAGCCTCCTCGGGGAAGAGGAGGCAGCCCAGCCCCGTCAAGTTGAAAGCCCTGCTTGCACGGAGCTAAGTGCGCCTCCAGTACGGCAGAGCTCTAGCTCTGCTCAGAGCCCGAGCAGCCCCGATCTGGCAGAGAGCTGGCGCGAGGCTGCTCTGCCGGGGCTAGCCTTGCCCAGACTTGCCT